>NC_090439.1:559360879-559660879 GCF_031143425.1 Pleurodeles waltl | reverse complement strand
TCCAGGAGGCACTCTCCGAGATCCTGGGAGCATACCAACATTTCCAGGACACGATGGGCCAGATTCCAGACAACGTACAGGAGAAGAGGCGGCTTAGAAGAGACAGTATCAGGGGATCAGGGAGGACTTGCAAGCCATTAACAACACCCCGATCTCCATAGCAGGGGTGCTGGCAGACATGGCCAACATCATGATGGAAGCAACAGCACACTAGCAAGCCCCTACCACTAGCCAATCCATTGACCAGCCCTCCAGTTCCGCTGCCGCTAGTGTCCCCTGCAGAAGGTGAACCACCCCGCAAACAATCCCTGCGACCCAGACAGCAGCCAGAGACACTTGCCAAGACCACTGCCAGGAAATGAGACTCTACTGATTGTCCCCCTTGTGTCCCACTCAGTCACCTTGTCCACCTTGAACTGCCATTGCTCCCCTTCCTATGGCCCCTTGGACACTGCACCTGTGCTACAAACAGACTGGAACAATACCCTGGACTTTCCTCCATCATCACCCCATTCACCCAATACATCAATAGACATAGACATGTGAAGTTGCACTGTCTCACCTGAGGGTCATTGGAAGTACTGAAGGATAACTGATGTTCTGTTGTCCACAACCTCATCCTCAGCCTCCTCATCCTCACTGTCCTCAGGGTCCACTGCTGCCACAGGGGCTTCTCCAGTCACCTACTCCTGCAGAAAAGGTACATAGCGTCTGAGGGCAAAGTTGTGCAACATGCAGCATGCCACTACTATCTGGCAGACCTTCTCGGGTGAGTAGCACAGGGATCCACTTGTCAGATGGAGGCACCTTAACCTGGCCTTCAGGAGGCCGAAGGTCCTCTCAATGATCCTTCTGGTTCGCCCATGTTCGTCATTATAAGGTTCTTCAGCCCTTGTCCTGTCATTCCTCACAGGGGTCAGCAGCCACAATAGGTTTGGGTACCCAACAACACTTAGCCACACATTATCCTAATAGGTTAACATCAGAGGCATACACTAACATACAACGTGTTGGGACCAAGGCTCACCTATAAGCCACATCCTGTGCCTCTGTAGTTGGCCTATCACATTTGGTTATGCTATTCCTTAGGACAAAGGCATCATGCACCAACCCAGGATATTTAGCATTGACGTGGGAGATGAACTGGTTTGCCAGGCACACCATCTGCACATACATAGAGTGGAAAGTTTTACGATTCCTGCACACCTGTTGATTCTGGCAGGGGGGACAAACTCAATATGTGTCCATCAATCACACCAATAATATTGGGGATATGTCCCATTGCATAGAATCCGGCCTTCACTGTGGCCAAATCTTCCACCAGGGGAAAGCAATGTAGCTGCACATGTGTTTTTCCAGGGCAGATAAGACTCTTGCCAGCACGATTGAGAACATTGGGTGTGACATTCCTGCTGCCAAGCCCACTGTCACTTGGAAAGAACCAGTTGCCAGGAAATGGAGCACTGATAAAATTGCACAAGGGGGGGATCCCAGTTGGATGATGGATAGCTGATGTCAGGTCAGGCTCCAGCTGGGCACACAGTTCTGTGATTGTGGCCCTGTCCAGTCAATGGGTGAGTATAATGTACCTGTCCTCCAGTGTAGCTAAGCCCACCAGGGATCTGTACACAGGGGTATGTCTCCATCTCCTATTCATCTGCAGCAGTAGGTATCTAAGGGACACAAGAGTGTGTAGGCTGTCACAATTTGAACAACTAAATCACAACAGCAGTCCACATTGTGAAGTGACGTATTGGGACAGGGTACATTTCAAAGTATGTGCCTATTTTTCCTGTGATGCAGCAATTATCGATAGGCCTGTTTACCCCCCCCTGAAATGGCGACCGCCTGTCCTGTGTGGAGGGACAGGTGGAAGTGAGGTATTTCCGTCGATGTTGGGTGTCGTGGCAGTAGGCAGTCGTGAACCGCAGTGCAATCCTCATTGGATACTATTGGGCCCTATGGAGTACAGTGGCCAATAGGTATGTACACCGGTGGTGACTGTGTACACTGCCGTGGATGTGACTGCCATTTTCTAAATCATTCCTCAGTTGTTTCCTGACCTTCAACAGGAGAAGACCTACACTGCATGTGCTGCTGTGACCTGTGTCTGGAACCTACCCTGGCCCGTGTGACTGGGAAAAGGGCCCCAGCATTCACTTCCGAGGAGTTGGAGCGACTGTGGATGTGGTCCTACCCCAGTACGGACTGTTGTATGGGACTCCAGATCAACAGGTGAGTACACAGTGTGCACAATGCATGTGGTATGGATGCATGGAGATGTGTGGGAAGGCATTGTGTAAGGGGAGGAATAATCTGTTGGTGGTGTACATGCTGTGGGCTGGGCAATGTGTGTGCCAATGGTAATGGAAACGGGTATGGTGGGCCATGTGTGTGGCAGCCAAGACTGTTAGTTTAATGGTGTTATCCTGTCTTTATTGCCTCTGCAGGTCAGCGTCCATCAAAAAAGGGAATATGGTGTGCCATCGCCAACGAGGTGCAGACCCTGGGGTTCTCTGTCAGGTGGAGCACCCACTGTCAGAAACGGTGGGAGGACCTGAGACGCAGGACATGGAAGACCGTGGAGGCCCAGCAGGGGATGGCCTCCCAACAAGGAAGGGGTGCCCGTCAGACCCTGACCCCCCCTAATGGCCCGCACACTGGCTGTGGCCTACCCTGAGCTGGATTGGCGCTTGAGGGAATCACAGCAGCCATAAGGGGGTGAGTACAGTGGGTATCATGACAATTTATGGCTGGTGGGGTGGTATCCGGGTGGAGGTTGTGTGTTAGTGGTACCCCTAAGGCCAGGCCAGACATAGCAGCATAGGTTTTCTGAAGGGTAACGGTTGCATAGCAAACACAGGAAACCTAGCTTGTTAGTAGTCACTTCCAGGCAGGGCATCGTGGATCCCAGGTGTGCTGCAGTTGGCAGTGTGTGCTCCTAATCAAGCCTTGGTGACTAGCCATATCACTGGTAGTGCAATGCATATTGCGTAGGTCTGTTCCCTGTGTGTGAGGGTGCTGTGTTTGCCAACAGTGGTGCTGGTGCAGTCATTGGTCCGGTGTATCCTTTGTCTCTCTCCTCCCTTTCTTGTTTTGTCATCCTGTCTCTGTGTGCATTAGCATCATCTGGTGCAGGAGCATGGGCTCCGGCGACAGAGGGAGCTGCATCCCACATGACCCTGGAGGCAGAGTCCACCGACGCTAAGGGAACCAGTGGGATGGAGGGCGAGGGGAGCTCCACGTTGGAGTCTGGAGGGGACAACACAGACTCTGATACCTCCTCCGATGGGAGCTCCCTGGTGGTGGCGGACACCTCTGTGACCACCCCAGCTGCAGGTAAAACCACCATCCCGTACCAGCACTGCTCTTACAGTAGCCCCTCATTGATTTGCCTGTGCCTGCTCAACCAGGAGGGTGGGCATCTCCCTTCCCCCTGGCACCTCGGCTCTGCCCCAGTGAACACGGCGGCCCTGAGTGAGGAGTCTATTGACCTCCTAAGATCCATCTCTGTAGGGCTGGCATCCCTGATCCCGCAATGCAATGCATTCCTGGAGGGCATTCACAGTGGATTGGCAGCCCAACAGAGATCGATTCAGGCTCTGGCCTCCTCTCTGATGGCAGCCATTGTCCCTGTTTATACCATCTCCCCTCCAACTACCACTTCCCAGTCCCACACCCCTCAACCCCAACCAATCCCAGGCACACATACAGATGAGCATGCACACAAGGGTACACACAAGAGTGGCACAGGCAAACACAAGCACCACACTTCATCCCACATGCACTCACACAAACAACATACAGTTGCAGACATGACAACATCCACTGCCTCCACTGTCTCCCCTTCCTCCTCCACCACCTTGTTGTAGTTTAGCAGCGATTAGATTAAGCATTAGCAGAAGACATCTTGTATTTAGTAACTATTGTGAACATTACCGGAATCCATTTTGTATTCATGGCAGCCATTTTCTCTGCCACATGCTGCCATGTGCTCACCATGTGTTCTGTCCTACCTTTCTGTTAACTATTCTTGAAAATCTGCCTAGTGACAAGTTATATTTAGCATCTCCCACTTTCGCACATGCTCAGTAAGGTCTGCAGCTGTTAGGCCTTAAAAACTGTTAGCCCCTCCTACCTGTCGACTGTGCATTTCCACATGACCTTATATGTATGCAGGTCTTGCTTCTATAATTGTACCACCTCCTTTTAGCCCTGCGTGGGTATAAAAGGACCATGCTCTCTCAGTTCAGTGTGCTACTTCAAACATTACCGAAGGGTGCTGTTTGAACTGTAGTACCACCTCATGAGGTTAATAAACTTTGTCATTTATTTCAGTTTCTGTGCCAACTTCTTCCTACATGGTCTGAGGACTTTGTGCAGAGAAAGGTGAACCCCTTGCACTAGTAGGCCTTGCTGAGGCTTACTTCAACAAATTGGTGCCCGAACAGGGACTCATCGGCGACTCGGATGCCCAAAGGATTGGTCGCGACGAAGGATTGGGATCTCGCTGCGGACGATCAATGCCTGAGGAGACCCGAGTCTTGGCAACCACGGCGTTTTTCCCTTCTTTCTGATTTGACCATCCAGGTGGCGCCGGTCCTCGACTGAGATCCTTTTTATTCATTCGTAATGCACTGACCATTTGGTCGATTTTAGAACTTGGCAGTTGGAACCTGGACACCCTGTGATTGGTAAGAGCCGTTTTACGGCACCTGCTGTGGGTTTTGATGCCTTTGTTTGGTAATGTAGTTTAGCACTACTTACTGTGGCTCTCGTGTTTTGGGTGACTAGTCAATTTGTGTCCTTTGAATTGATGTATAAATTGCAATTTATATAGGCAGGTAATGAGGAGAATTTTCTTCAATTTAATTTTGATTTGAACGGCACCTTAAGTGCTACTTTGATTATAATATTGCATATTCTGCACTATTTTTTGGCATGCCTGTTTTTAGCACACTTTGTAGGATGTGTTGCTTTTGTAATGGTACCAATTTGAGACTGGAAGAATTGCAACCGGCACCCCTAGAGGGGACGCCAAATAGAGATATGTATGTTAAACATGGTCTTTCTTCTATAATGTACAATACATTATGGAATAAATACACTTGTGCGGATCCTGAGTTACGTTGGCCTATGCATGGGTCATTTGATTTGCGAAAGATTGAGTATGTGGAATAATGTATGTGTAAATGAAAGTCTAGGCAAGATATGTTTGACTGTGTACGAATGTGGGAGAAAGAAGTGCGTGGATGAGTGAAGCGTGAGCAAGCCTTGCTTGAGAAAGAGCAGCGGAAGAATGTATATGTGAAAGCATTGGAAATGAGAAAGAAAGAAATAAATGACTTAAAGGAGCTAGAAGAGAAAGAACGTAAATTACAGGTAACTGGCCAATACACTGTTAGGCAACCTCTCTATCCTATCCTTAATAAACCACATGATGATTTATTGTTATTAGATCGCCCTCCCCCTCCATATGTCGTTCCTTCTGCCCCTCATGAGTTAGTTAAGGCCTCCAGTTCGGAGCAACAGAAGATGCGAGACAGTCGCTCTATGTTGCCTGCTGACCGTGCGTCTGAGCTTAGATCTATTGCTCGTAAAACAATTCGTAGCGTTGTCTCTGCTTCTGAACTTTTAGACAACATGAAAGGGTGGACGGAAAAGGAGCAGCTATATTTTACTGAGGCATTTGGCTCAGAAGTTATTGAACTATATCAGAAATATTCTGATGAGTTAGAGCCCGATGATGTAGCAGCTGATCATAAGCAAATGCGTGATGGTCTTTTTGTTTTCTCCCAGGTGGCTGATGCAATCAGGCGTTTGGTGAAATTATGCGTTGTGGCAGTCCGTTTGCAATAGGAGAAAAGGGCTGTGGACGTAGTTGAACGGACATCTCAGACCGGTGGGGTGCAAGCTTCCATCTTCGGAACAGATAAGACTATGATAGTTCACGCAAAACCAATGCGGGAGGCCGAGCCTTTGTATATTCCTCCTAAAGGATTGGGTACAAGTGATGATAAAACTTCTGTTGATGCTAAGGGTTATTTTATTTATAATTGGGTGTATACTCCTTGGAATATGGCAGATGTAATGGCACTTAAAACAGCATAACCTGACCCACGGAAAAATCCAGCTGCCTTTTTTGAGGAAGTTGAGGGAGCAATTAGTTCTTGTACTATGATCTTGGCTGACATTGATTTATTTTTCGGATTGATATTACCGCCAGACATGTGGAGAACTGTTCGTAAAATTGATGATCGTGCAGTTTTTGGGGCGTCATGGAAAGAATTAGAACAGATGGACGGGGATAGGGAACCTGCAAAAAAGCCATATCAGTTGATTCTAGATCTTCCTGCAGCCATATTGGTTAAGTTTAAAACGATTATTCCCCCTAGAAAGATAGATTGGACTGTTTTAGCGTCTTGTAAGCAAAAGGCAGCTGAATCGGTCTCTGATTTCTTTACATGCTTTGAAGAAGCATTTCATGATTTTAGCGGTCAGTTATTGTCAGATGATAGGGGCAGACATTTGTTTGTCGATAAATATGTCACAAATCTGTTACCAGGAATAGCTAGTCGTCTAAAAGCTAGTGAAAGTTCATGGACTACCTCTACTCCGGTTTTTCTCTGTTGACTATGGCTCAGTATTATGAACGTCAGGAATTAGAAGCAAAGGGTAGCGAGGATAAAAAGATTAAAGAATTAAAAACAAAGGTTAAGTTGGCTCAAGCTTATGGTCCGCCTTTTAGAGGTAGCGATAGATGTGGACGTGGATCTTATGGTTTTTCTTACACTCGTTCAAATTTGTCTGTTGATCAGTATGCGTATTGTAAGAAATTTGGGCATTGGGCTGCCGATTTTCCAGCACTACGTGTTCAGCAGTGTTCACGTGGTCGGGGACAAATGAGAAATCGCTCAGGATATTCAGGACCTAGAAGAAGCACGAATGATCATGCTAGGGTTGATGCTAATGTACGAGGGCAGGATGGGTTTAACACTTTTGATAGACGGAACCAATACCAGATGTGTAACCATGTGCAGCCTGATTTCCAAGATTCTGCTTATGCATAGGATTGCCTAGGATGGGGTAAGGAATCAGTTGAAGTTCCAGTAGTTCAGAGGGGTCCCTATGTTACAGCACATGTTTTGGGTCCTACTGATCAGTTTCTGGTTGATACAGGAGCTACTCGTAGCGCCTTGTCTAAACAATTGATTCCAAGGGCTCCCCTGTCTGGCTTAACCATTACATCGATAGGTTTCGATGTAACACCTTCCCCTAGCCCATTGTCACAACCACTTGCATTCCATGTTGATACATTTATTGCTCCATGTCCATTTTTGCTTTCTCCAAATACACCAGACAATATTGTGGGTCTTGATATGCTCAAGTATTTCAGGGCTACAATACGATGCTCTCCTGAAGGGGTGCGTGTTATTTTAAATGATAATCATCCTGTGATGGAAAGAGTTTGTCTTGTTAAAGAGGATATTGCATTAGCTTCACTCCTTAGTACTTTGTCGGCTACTTCAGATACTGATGTGGGACAAATGATTATTCCACTGGTACATATTAGTGTCAAGGAGGGAGCTGTATTGCCACGTTTGCCTCAGTACAAAATTTCACAGGAGGGCGAAGAAGCACTCACACGAATTGTGCATGATCTTATTGCAGTTGGAGTTGTTGAGGAAGTTCTGTATAATGTTTATAAAAGTCCGATTCTTCTTTTTCTGAAAAAGGATACTGATACCAGGATTTACCGATTCATTATTGATTTACGAGAAGTCAATAAGATTGTGATACCACAATATCCTGTGGTATCTGACATCAAGACACTTCTTTCTTTGGTTCTGCCGACAGCAACTACGTTCTATGTGATAGACTTGAAGAATGCTTTCTTTTCGATCCCTATTCATCCTGACAGACGATATTTGTTTGGTTTTACTTTGAATAAAAGATCATATAGATTTTGTAGAGTTCCTCAAGGCTATACGGAGAGTCCAAGTATTTATAGTCAAGCGTTACAACGACAACTTGATTCTTTTGTTTTGCCTGAAGGTGTGGCTCTCATACAATATGTCGATGATATTTTGTTGGCGGCTGATACCCCTGAGCAATGTGAAAAGTGCACTTTGTCCTTACTTTCTTTTCTTGCTTCACACCATCATAAAGTGTCACGAAAGAAATTGCAATATTGTAGACCAAAGGTAACCTATTTAGGTCACCTTTTTGTCTGAGGAGGGCCGTGCACTTACATCAGATCGTATTCAAGCAATTTTAGACACACCAGTACCCTCTACTCAGAAAGATGTTCATGCATTCCTTGGTCTTACTTCTTTTTGTAGGCAATGGATATTAGGGTTTTCACACATTGTCAAACCTTTGCTAGCACTTTTGACTAAAGATACTCCAATGCCCCTCCCATGGCCAGATGAATGTGAGACTGCTTTCCGGCAGCTGCGACAAGCCCTTTGTTCAGCACCAGTGTTAGGTAATCCAGATTACATGAAGCCTTTTGCACTTTACGTACATGAGAAAGATGGATGTGCATTGTCAGTTTTTGTACAGACACATGGCGATAAGCAGCGTCCCTGTGCATATTTTTCAGCAGTACTTGACCCTGTCGCTCGAGCGTTGCCTGGGTGTTTTCGTTCAGTTGCCGCAACAGCTGTGTCAATACGTCAGAGTGAAGGGATAGTTTTGTCACATAAGCTGTTGGTGTTAGTACACCATGCGGTTGATGCTCTTTTAAATCAAACAAAGACACAACATTTAACTAGCGCTCGCATAACAGGATATGAGTTGACATTGCTGGCTCCTCACATTACACTGAAGAGATGTGCAAAACTAAATCCAGCCACTTTGTTGCCATATCCGGTGACTCAGCCTCAGTCACAAGAAACACATGATTGTATATTCCTTACAGAAGAACAGACAAAGGGTTGTATTGATTTACAAGATACGCCCCTTCCAGATATAGACAGGAATTGTAGGTTGATGGGTCTTGTTTGAAGTTGCCAGATGGTACGACCTCAGCTGCATATGCAATCACCACAATACACACAGTAGTGGAGACAGCTCGTATACCACAGAAGTCAGCTCAAGCAGCTGAACTAATAGCTTTGACACAAGCATGTGAGCTTAGTACTGACTTATGTGTGAACATTTATACAGACAGCCGCTATGCTTTTGGAGTGGCTCATGATTTTGGTTTGCTTTGGAAGGAGAGAGGTTTTCTGACATCCCACGGGATGCAGATAATGCACGGAGAATTAGTGCATAACCTCTTGACTGCATTGACATATCCAAAGAAACTAGCTATTGTGAAATGTAGTGCACACAAGAAAGTGACCGATAAGATAGGGCAAGGTAATGCTCTTGCAGACCGCGTAGCATGTGAGACTGCGATGCAGCGAAGTACTACTTCTATGCATGTAGTGAAGTCACAAGCTGAACGTTGGCATAATGCTAGACAAGACGTATTAGATATACAGAAATCTGCGTCTGTGAAAGAACGTGAGCAATGGTCTGAAGAAGGAGAATTAGATGATGAGGGCTGTTGGCAGAATAAGCAGATGGATAAATGGAAATTGCCTATAGCTTTTGTACAACCTATGGTTCAGATGGCACATGGGCTGGCACATGTTGGAGCTTCAACAATAACGAAGTTGATTACGTAAGTTTGGGAGCATCCAGAAATTTCCAGTACAGCTAAGAGAGTAGTACAGTCTTGTTTGATCTGTTTACAATACAATCCTGGAAAAGGGACACGTACTCCTGCGGGAGGGTTTGCTACACCAACTGCACCTTTTGAAGTTCTACAAATGGATTATATTCAGCTTGAATGCTGCAACAATTTAAAATATGTCTTGGTGGTGGTATGTGCCTTCAGTAAATGGATAGAGGCGTACCCCACAAAGGATAATACTGCCATTACCACAGCGAAGGTGCTTTTGAAAGAATTTTTCCCTAGGTTTGGTGTTTGCAGACTTTTATGGAATGATAATGGACCTCATTTTGTTGGGGAAGTTATTAAGTATGTCCTGAAAGGATTAGGGTTCAAACAGAAGTTCCATGCGGTTTTCCACCCACAATCAGCAGGGTTGGTGGAAAGGTATAATGCTATTTTGAAGCTGAAGTAATCGAAGATACAGGCTTCCACATCCTTAACTTGGCCGGATGCATTACCGTTGGCATTATTGTCTATTAGGTCAGTGCCACACTCTCGACTCGGCCTTAGCTCATATGAAGTGGTTTTCGGGAGGCCAATTAATATTTGGGGAGTTCCTAACCCAAAATCTGTATATGATGTACCTTGTGTCCTGATGAAGGATTATTTGGCACAGTTAACCGACAATTTGGTTTCTATTCATCAACAGGTTCGAGAAGCACTTCCTGACAGATCTACAGGTGAAGGCCATGAACTCCGACCTGGTGACCAGGTGATGATTAAGTCCTTTGAAAGATCAAGCAGCTTGGAACCAAGGTGGCGAGGCCTGGAACAGGTGCTCCTTGCGACAAGGACAGCAGTTCGAGTGACGAATCGAAAGAATTGGGTCCATAGTACTCACTGCAAGATAGTGCTACCTACCTTGGTTGAACCTGCTGTGCTGACCGATCATCGAGAGATTTTGACTATGGAGAAAGGCCGTGCTATATCGCCTGACGTATCTGCAGAAGTCTTCCCGGACCATACGACTTCTGGAGTGTCGCGATATAATTTGAGACCGAGGAAAGAATCTGAAAATGTTTTGAAAAAAACTGGTTGAGCTACCGCCCTGGGTTAGTGAAATGGAGAGCCAATGTGGCAAGGGGGGGGGGATCAGCCATGCATTAGAGTAGTGACACCCGTCTTGGCCCGTGGTGAAGAAATCAGCGGCTGCCCAGGGATAAGAGCTCCAACTATTGTTTTTAATTCATTTCTAAAAGGGTTGATTATCACTGTTGCTAAAATGAATAACAAACTGATCATTAGTACTATGGGGTTTGTTGTTGTTTTGGTGGTTACAGCAACAATAACTTGGTTTGCTGAAAAAAAGGCTCCTGCTCGTGAGTTTTTTGTTGCCACTACTCCAGTACCAGAGGATCACTATTACTTTACGCTTCCCTATCAGGAGCAGAAGCACCGTCAATCGTACTTCAATAATACTTTCATTCAGATGTTGCATCATACTCATAATGCTACAAATGCTACTAACTGTTGGGTATGTGGAATGATACCTGTGCATCAAAAGAAAGGAGGAACACCTTTCATTCCTCTTCCTTTTTCACACAATGGTTCTTGTCAAGCTTGGTACACGCTTTTGTTTGCATCTGGAAAACGTACAGAGGGCGGACTTCTTTTTCGCCTTAATAAATTATGCTAACAAGACAAAGATGGGTATCCCCAAGCCAAAGGAACTAAATGGGAATGGGAAGAGTATCAACCAGACAATGGTTCAATAGCATATGTCTTAACAAATATAAGAGACTTTGACAAGGAAGAACAATTTGTGATTTCTGTTACAAAAACTAAAGCAGATTTATGCATACGAAGCACTGGACGAATTCCAGTAGGGATAAGCGATTGTACCTTGATTTTAACTATTGAGGGTGTAAATAATAGTAGTTTTACAGCTTCACATAATACATATTTTGTTTGTGGTAACTATGGATATTACCAACTACCTGTTGGGTGGTAGGGTGTGTGTTATGTATCTTTTCTATTACCCCCTGTGTTTTTGGCCCCTGCATCATATCACCGAGATTTTAAACTGTTCAATGACATCGTTAAAAATAGATATAAAAGGGCAATAAGTACAAAAGAGGTCGACCAAACAGATACTAACCTACAACAATATGTTGATTTTAATTTAGGGTTATTCCCCTTTGTGGGTGCTGCGTTAAACAGTAGGAAAGTGAGACGATTGACTAGGGTTGTGGAAGCTTTTACCAATCAGGCAGCTCTGGCACTAGGGAATATTAGTGAGAAGCTCCAAATTGCGAGGATTGTAGCGCTCCAAAATCGTATGGTACTAGATGTGATATTAGCTGACCGAGGTGGTGCATGTCGCATTATCGGTAGTAGTTGCTGTGTTTCTATTCCCGATCACTCACCTTCAGTATATGATGCAATATCTAAATTGCATAAAATTGCTGCAGAAATCCACACAGAGACTGGTACTTGGACTTTTTCTGGATGGTTTTGGGCTCTTGTTTCCACCTGGGGCTGGAAACTACTGACTATCCTGTGTGTAATGATTGCAATATTTTTCACATGCTATATCTGTATTCAGTGTGGTCCAATGTTCTGCTCCATGTGTATTACTGCTTGTATGCCTACCAAAAGAAACATTAGAAATGAAAGCACAACATATGTTAGATAAGGAAATAGCTGAAATGATGAGCATAAATATACAAGATGAATATTTAGATTATCCTAGAAAGACGAATGTCTTCAGCTAATGCTGAAAGGGTCGTCTGTTGTAGTTTAGCAGCGATTAGATTAAGCATTAGCAGAAGACATCTTATATTTAGTAACCATTGTGAACATTTCGCAGAATCCATTTTGAATTCATGGCACCCATTTTCTCTGCCACATGCTGCCATGTGCTCACCATGTGTTCTATCCTACCTTTCTGTTAACTATTCTTGAAAATCTGCCTAGTGACAAGTTATATTTAGCATCTCCCACTTTCACACATGCTCAGTAAGGTCTGCAGCTGTTAGTCCTTGAAAACTGTTAGCTCCTCCTACTGTGCATTTCCACATGACCTCACATGTATGCAAGTCTTGCTTCTATAATTGTACCACCTCCTTTTAGCCCCTGCGTGGGTATAAAAGGACCATGCTCTCTCAGTTCAGTGTGCTACTTCAAACATTACCGAAGGGTGCTGTTTGAACTGTAGTACCACCTCATGAGGTTAATAAACTTTGGGGGTGATTCCAACCCTGGCGGTCGGTGATAAAGCGGCGGCCAACCCGCCAACAGGCAGGCGGTTAAAAAAAAGGAATTCTGACCCTGGCGGGATCCGCCAACACAGCCCGCCACTTTAACACTCCGACCGCCACGGCGGGACAGACAAACAGCGCGGCGGTCACCACCAACAGGCAGGCGGCAGACAATGTACCGCCTACCCTATCACAACTCACCAATCCGCCACCTTTTCCGGGGCGGGAGCCCCGCCAATAAAAACACGGCGGAAACAGACTACGAACGGGAAAACGCTCACCTATACACACTCCACGAGGAACCTGGACAGCATGGAACCCGAATTAAACATCCTACCAGCTATTGTCTACCTGCTCATCTACCACGAGTATGAACGCCGGCGCAGACGACAACGGTGAGTACTGCACCTACGACACAGGGGAGGGGGGAGGAGGAAAGCTTACGGGCACACACATACGCGACACACCCACCCCCCCACACCCCCCCCAACTATCTACACACCAATGCAGAGCAACAACTCAGAGGTTCATTGAAGTAATGGAAAATCGTCTATTTGAAATATAAAAAAAAAAAAATGAACAGTGCGAAATTTAAATACATAGGCAATAAGTCCAGCTCATTTTGTTAAAGTTCCACAGTCCGTGGGCCAATGTCCACAAACACATAGGCAAAGCCCACACAGGAGACCAGATACCGTTGGAGAGAACACTGCTGGGGCATCAGATGATAAAACTACAGGCACCTCAGGGGGAAGGGAAGGGGGGGCACCTCAGCCAGTTGAGTCCACAACGCCAGATCCACGAGGGGCCTCCATGCCCACTGTACCATCCTGGGGAGTGCAAAGCCACAGTCTCACAAGTCTCTACAGTGGCTGGATTGCCCACTGTGCCATCCCGGGGAGTGCAAAGCCACAGTCTCTCAAGTCTCTACAGTGGGTGGGTTGCCCACTGTTACATCCTGGGGAGTGCAAAGCCACAGTCTCTCAAGTCTCTACAGTGGCTGGGTTGCCCACTGTGCCATCCTGGGGAGTGCAAAGCCACAGTCTCTCAAGTCTCTACAGTGGGTGGGTTGCCCACTGTGCCATCCTGGGGAGTTCAAAGCCACAGTCCATCAGATGGATAACCGACTCCACTGGTATTGGAGGAGGCAGGGTGCTCAGAGTGCAGCGTGAACACCAGCTCGACACAGAACCGGCACTGTCAATGGGCCAGCGGTGCTTGAGACGGCGGGGCCCAGCGGAGCGGTGCCTGAGATGAAGGGCCCAGCGGAGCGGTGCTTGACAGGAAGGGCCCAGCGGAGCGGTGCTTGAGACTGCGGGGCCCAGCGGAGCGGTGCTTGACAGGAAGGGCCCAGCCGAGCCGTGCTTGACAGGAAGGGCTCAGCGGAGCGGTGCTTGAGATGAAGGGCCCAGCGGAGCGGTGCTTGACAGGAAGGGCCCAGCAGAGCGGTGCTTGAGACGGCAGGGCCCAGCGGAGCGGTGCTTGAGATGAAGGGCCCAGCGGAGCGGTGCTTGAGACGGCGGGGCCCAGCGGAGCTGTGCTTGACAGGAAGGGCCCAGCGGAGCGGTGCTTGACAGGAAGGGCCCAGTGGAGCGGTGCTTGACAGGAAGGGCCCAGTGGAGCGGTGCTTGAGATGAAGGGCCCATCGGAGTGGTGCTTGAGATGAAGGGCCCAGCGGAGCGGTGCTTGACAGGAAGGGCCCAGCGGAGCGGTGCTTGAGATGAAGGGCCCAGCGGAGCGGTGCTTGAGACGGCGGGGCCCAGCGGAGCGGTGCTTGAGATGGCGGGGCCCTGTTCAACGGTGCCTGTCTTGGCGGGGCACTGTTCAGCGGTGCTCTTCACGGCGGGGCCCTCTTCAGCGGTGCTCTTCACGGCAGGGCCCTCTTCAGCGGTGCCTGTCTTGGTGGGGCCCTCTTCAGCGGTGCCTGTCTTGGCGGGGCCCTGTTCAGCGGTGCCTGTATTGGCGGGGCCCTGTTCAGCGGTGCTCTTCACGGCGGGGCCCTCTTCAGCGGTGCCTGTCTTGGCGGGGCCCTCTTTAGCGGTGCTTGTCCTGTCTTTCAAGGGAGCCAGACCTGGCCAGGACTCCCTGCTTAGTCGCCCTCCGACCGTGCGGTTGCTGGCCCCTCCTGTGATGTAGTCCTGGGCCCGTGGGTGTCCTCCGTCACACCCGGTATGGGGCTGGTGGGGCCCTCCTGGTCAACGCGCCTGCTGGCTGACTTCTCCGCCCTGCTGCCCTTGCCCTCCTTCGATGAAGCTCTCTGGCCCTTGCCTCACCTTGATGTTGTGGCAGGTGACGGGCCACGACTACGCTCCTTGGTGGCAGCCGTCTCAGCCTTCTCGCGCCGGCCCTTTGTTTTTTGGGTTCTCTTCCCAGGGGGTGGGCTGGCTGTCCCCTTGCTGCTGGCCGATGTATCTGCACTCGGAAAAGGTGGACTCCAAAACCCGTGCACAATGGTCGCCCTCGATGCAGGGCTGGTGGTGGCTGAGGTGCTCTTAGGACTCTTACCAGATGGAGGGGGTGGGTCAGGTGATGCAAAGAGGTTAACTTTGGAGAGGAAAAGTTTTTTAGGAGCAATGGGAAGGGTAGGTGCAGTGGGTATGGGAGTGGAGGAAGAGGATGTGGTTGTAGGAGAGTCAAGTGTGCTGTCTTTGGGTGCAGGTGCTTGTGACATAGGCTGTCGTGAGGTGGATGGCTGTTGGGTGGGTGGCTGCCTGCGTTTGTGTGTTTTGGAAGAGGGGGTGACAGACACACTGAGAGAGGACACAGGGGACGTGTAAATGGCAGTGGGGGTGGTGACTGCACGTGTGCGGACTGTACTGGAGGGTGTGCTGGTGATGGAAGTACTGGCTGATGGTGGTGTGCATGCAGGTGTGAGTGGAGACGTCACAGGGAGGGAGGAGGGAGACGAGGAGGAGGGGGACACAGAGGTGGTAGTGACTGTTGGCATGTCTGCATCTGGATGTTGTTTGTGTGAATGCTTGTGGGATCTGTGGTGCTTATGTCTGGATGAGCTGCCCTTGGGTGTTGAGGTGTGTGCAGGCTGGTCTGATGGTGTGGATGGGATAGGCAGAGGAACAGGAGACTGGGACTGGGTCGAGGCAGTTAGAAGAGGGAGGCTGGAAACAGGGACAATGGCTGCCGTCAGTGCTGAGGCCAGAGCATTGAACGATCGTTGATGGGCATCCTGACCCGAATGAATGCCCTCCAGGTATGCATTGCTCCAATGCACCTCCCTTTCTACACCCTGGATGGCATTCAAGAGGGTAGACTGCCCAACAATGAGTGTCCTGAGGAGGTCAATGACCTCCTCACTGAGGGCAGCAGAGGTAACTGGGGCAGGGCCTAAGGTGCCTGGGGCGAAGGAGATGCCCGCCTTCCTGGGCGAGCGGGCACGGAGCGAAAGGCTGAGGGGCTGCTGGGAGGGCGGGGCTGGTGCGCTGGGTGGCGGCTGTACCTGTTGTGGCGGTGGGCACAGATGTTGCCGCCACCGCAAGGGGGCTCCCTTCCGAGGACGTGTCGGTGTCGCTGACGTCTCCACGGGTCCCCGTTGTAGAGCTCCCCTCGCCCTCCGTCTCACTGGTGAACTCGGTGTCTGTAGCATGGCCCTCCAGGGCCATGTGAGTTGCAGCTCCCTCGTGCTCCGATGCCAATTCTCCTCCGCCTGATGATGCTAATGCACACATGTACAGGAAGATAAAGAAAATGGGTGGGGGGAGAAATAAAGACAGGTTGAGTGCATGCATTGGCAACACCGTTGGCGGAGAGGACAGACACAGAAGCCCCCCGCAATCGGGGTACACTACTCAGTACTTGTGACTAGGCCTACAGGTCTATGGACAACAAATGCACACATGGGTGATGCAGGACCATGGATAGCTCGACTTGGCACCCTACAGAGGTGGGGGGCGGGGGCACAGGGCCATGCCTAAAGGAGGGGACTAGACTACAGAAAGCACCCTGGCCTAAAGTCACCCACAGCCCTCCTCCCCAACCCAGACACCTCCACTGCGCGCAAAGATATCAGAATGTGCTGATACTCACCCCCTTGTGTCTGCTGTGATGTCCCCACGCGCCCATCCAAATCGGGGTAGGCCACCGCCAGGATCCGGGACATCAGGGGGGTCAATTGGCGGCTGGCACCCCTCCTACGTTGGGAGGCCATCCCCAGCAGAGACTCGGCGGTCTTCCTGGTCCCGCGTCGGATGTCCTCCCACCTCTTTCGGCAGTGGGTGCCCTGTCTGTTGTGGACCCCCAGGGCCCGGACGTTCTTGGCGATGGCACACCAAATCTCAATCTTCTGATGGGCACGGACCTATGTGACATGTACAGGGTGGGAAAGGAAATATCATCACTTTTCTGCATGGTAGATGTGAGTGCCCCCCCCTCCCCAACCTTGCCATGTGGCACATGCTCTCATCTGTCGTGCGTTGCACTCCTCATTCGCTCCCCTCCCCACCATCTTACATACACCCCACTCAACACAGGCATAGCCCATTCAACGTGCACCCAGTGTACTCACCTGTTGGTCTGGAGGACCGTAGAGTAGCGCATACTGGGGGAGGACCCCATCAACAAGTTTCTCCAACTCTTCTGAAGTGAAGGCAGGGGCCCTTTCCCCAGTCGCAGCAGCCGTAGTATCTCCCAGACCGAGGTCACAGCAGCACTTGCAGTATAGGTCCTCTCCTGTGGATGATCAGGTCTCGAGTGATTAAGCAGCTAGAAAATGGCGGTCACGCCCGCGGCGGTGCGTACCGCCGCGGTGCGTACTGCGACCGCCGGCGCACATCGTCATTGGCTCCTGAGACCCATAGGGTTCAATGTTAACCAATGCGGCTTCGCACCGTGGTCTTCGACCGCCTACCGCCACGGTGTGCCACGCCAGCGCATTGACCTCACATCCCATTGTCACACTTCACAGGTCAGGCAGCCGCCATTTCAAAGGCCCACATGGCTTAATTTCTACTGCGTCACACAGGCCTAGGCCGTGCATTGCCACTCATACACGCCTTTCACTGCATTGCGATTCATTTACTGTGCAAGCTGTGTGAACGAACCTGTGGCTTGCTTCACTCTGTACTCCATGTTGTCCTTCCTAGGCACCGTCCGCTGGGACTTGCGAGGAGAAGATTGAATCCTCTCGTGTACCGACCGCTGGTGGACCTGTCGACAATGGAAGAACGACATATTATACTTCGTTACAGACTTGACAGAGCCACTATTCATGAACTGTGTGCCCAGCTGGAGCCAGACCTGATGTCCCCATCTGCCAACCCACAGGGATTCCCCCTCTGGTGCAGGTTCTCTCAGTACTCCATTTTTTGGCAAGTGGGTCTTTTCAGACAACAGTGGCCATGTCATCAGGGATGTCCCAGCCTATGTTTTCTAAGGTTTTGTCCAGAGTGTTGTCTGCCCTGATGAAATACATGCGGAGATACGTTGTTTTCCCTGAGGAGGATGATTTGGCTACAGTGAAGGGTGATTTCTATGTCCTTGGACATATCCCCAACATCATTGGTGCCATTGATGGGACCCATGTGGCTTTGGTACCCCCCAAAGGCAGTGAGCAGGTGTACAGAAATAGAAAGAGTTATCATTCTATGAATGTCCAGGTGGTCTGTTTGGCAGACCAGTACATCTCCCATGTGAATGCCAAGTTCCCTGGGTCAGTGCATGACGCGTATGTTATGCGAAATAGCAGCATCCCCTATGTGATGGAACAGCTACAGAGACACCGTGTGTGGTTATTAGGTGACTCTGGTTACCCCAACCTCTCCTGGCTATTGACCCCAGTGAGAAATCCCAGGACAAGGGCAGAGGAACGGTACAATGAGGCCCATGGGCGAACTAGGAGGATAATAGAAAGGACCTTCGGGGTCCTGAAGGCCAGGTTTAGGTGCCTGCATATGACAGGTGGATCCCTAATGTACTCACCAAAGAAGGTGTGCCATATCATCGTGGCCTGCTGTATGCTTCACAATCTTGCATTGCGACTCCAGGTGCCTTTCCTGCAGGAGGATGGTCCAGATGGTGGTGTTGTAGCAGCTGTGGAGCCTGTGGAGAGTGAAGAAGAGGAAGACGACGGGGACGACACGGACAACAGGGATACAGTTATACAACAGTATTTTCAGTAGCACACAGGTAAGATTCACCCACGCCATTTTACATTTACTTCAGGCCTCCTGCGTCTCTACTTTCTGTGTTTCCCACCATTTCCTTTTAACTGAATTGTGACTTTCCCTTCACTTTTCAGAGCTGTTTGACCAACTGCGTGACTTCTGCTTTGTTTGCCCATGGACTACAGCTTGTTGTCATTGGTATGTTGTCATTACAATGTAACAGAACATAATTGCACCGTTATGTGTGATACATAATAGTAAAATAAAAGCAGACTCCTGTAATTGTAAGTGCAATAAGTGATTTATTATAAGTGCTACATATAGGTACATGATAGTAAAACGGTGATGGGTGGGGGTGGAGAAATGTCCATGGCAGAGTCCAGTTCTCAGTTTCACAGGTGCATTGTCCATATGCCTGTGGAAGGATGGAGCAGGGGCAGTTCAAGGTTGGACAGGGTGACAATGTGGGACAGTGGGATGACATCAGGGGGTATCTTATGCTGGCGGGGGTCTTGCAATCCTACTCTGTCTTCTTGTGTGATCTCAGGTTCCGCTTGCGGGGTGGTTGTTCTTCAGCAGGAGGTGGGGTTCTGGTTGCCTGACGTTGTGTGGGGGCCTCCTGTCCACTAGCGTCGGCGGAGGTGGTAGGCTGTTTCTGGCCTGGGCTAGTGACAGGGGCCCTTTGGGGTGCCACATGGTCCCGCAATGTGGTGACTATCTGGTTAAGGGCCAGGACGATGGTCCCCATTGCGGAACCGATGTTCCTCAGTTCCTCTCTGAACCCCATGTACCGTTCCTCCTGCTGTGCCTGGATCTCCTGGAACCTGGCCAGTACCGTCGCCATCATCTCCTGGGAGTGGTGGTATGCTCCCATGATGGTGGTGAGGGCCTCTTGGAGAGTCGGTTCCCTGGGCCTGTCCCCCCCCTGTCGCACAGCAGCCCTCCCAGTTCCCCTGTTTCCCTGGGCCTCTGTCCCCTGGACGGTGTGCCCACTACCACTGCCCCCAGGTCCCTGTTGTTGTTGGGGTGGTGGGTCAACCTGGGTGCCCTGTAGTGGCGGACACACCGCTGATTGACGTGTCCTGGAGACAGAGGCATGGGCCCGCTGGGTGGGAGCTGTGCTGGTGTTCCCAGAGGGGGTTAGGTCTGGTGTAGCCTGTGGCTGTCTGTGGGGACCCGACTGTCCAGAGGTCCCCGATGGGCCGGGCTGGTCATCTGGGTCCAGGTCGACAGAGCTGCTGTCATCTTCTGGGGGTGGGATGGACATCTCTGGACCCTCCGTGGCGGTGTGGTGGCGTTCGGGTCCTGCAGGGGTATAAGGGTATGGTTATTGGTTCTGTGTGTGGAATTTCATGGGATGGATGGGTGTCCGTGTACCCAAGTGCAGGCATTCCTGTGTGGGGGCTTTTGTGAGGGTGGCTTGTGGGGGAGATGGTTATGTGCAGTGGGCATGCTTTGGTGATGGGTGTCCATGCTTTGTGGTCGCATGCAGGTCTAGGTGTTGGGATGGGTGGGTTGTGATGGTGGTACATTTGGAAGGAGTTGGTGTGATGGGGTGGGGGTGGGGGTGAGGGTGGGGGTATGTGCTGGCATGCAGATGGGGTGGGGGTGGGAAGTAGAAGTTAAGATTTGACTTACCAGAGTCCATTCCTCCGCCTACTCCTGCGAGGCCCTCAGGATGCAGGATGTGCAAGACTTCCTCCTCCCATGCTGTGAATTCTGGGGGAGTAGGTGGGGGTCCGCCGCCAGTCTTCTGCACCGCAATGTTGTGCCTTGATACCATGGAACGCACCTTCCCCCGTAGGTCGTTCCATCTCTTCCTGATGTCCTCCCGATTGCGTGGATGCTGTCCCACCGCGTTGACCCTGTCGACTATCCTTTGCCATAGCTCCATCTTCCTAGCAATTGTTGTATGCTGCACCTGTGCCCCGAAGAGCTGGGGCTCTACACATACTATTTCCTCCACCATGACCATGAGTTCTGCATCAGAGAACCTGGGGTGTCTTTGGGGTGCCATGGGGTGGTGTGGATGAGGTGAGGGATGTTGTATGTGTTGTGGAGTGTGATGTGTGTGGTGGTGTATGGTGTTTTGTGCGTTGTAATTGTGTGGGTGATGTTGTGATTAGCCTCTGTGTGATGGTCTACTCTAAGCAGTGCTGTCTCTCTCTGTCCTTGATTCGCAATTGTGGAAGTAAGGGTTGTGGGTAATGTGGGTGTGTGTTTTATATTGTATTGAGTGTGTGGGAGTGGTGTGTGTATGTGTATCAGGTGTGTGTATTTCAAATTGTCCAATGTGGTTGTGTTTTGTATGGGTGTGTGTATTTTGACCGCGGCGGTGTGTACCGCGAATGGAATACCACGTTTGAAAGACCGCCGCGTGGATTCGTGGGTCGTAATGGCATGGGCGTATTTCTGTTGGCGTGACAGTGGAGGTTTGGTCATCGCCATTTTTTCGCTGACCTTTGGTGTGGCGGACTTTTTTGGATGTCGGGTTTTTGGCGGTTTGCCAGTTGCGGGTCAGAATGACTGTGGCGGTTTACCGCGGCCGCGGCGGTGTTATGGCGGTCTTCTGACCGGCGGTAAGCGCCTTTTACCGCCGAGGTCAGAATGACCCCCTTTGTCTTTTATTTCAGTTTCTGTGCCAACTTCTTCCTACATGGTCTGAAGACTTTGTGCAGAGAAAGGTGAACCCCTTGCACTAGTAGGCCTTGCTGAGGCTTACTTCAACAACCTCCCTCCCAGTTATGTCAACACTCACACCTGCATGCACTACATCTATATCCACTATCAGCATCACCACACCAAGCAGAACACACACCTCACTAGCAGACACCTCCACAACAACCATGCATGCGTCCCCTGTGTCCTCTCCCACTGTGTCTGTTCAAACTTAAGGGACACAAATGTGAGCACTCACACACCCAACAGCCATCCACCTCGCATCAGCATACAGCCCATGCATCTGCATCCAAATCCAGCCTCTAACAACCACTCCCTCATCCTCCACTCCCATTACTCCTCCCTCTTCCCACCCCAGCGTCGCTAAAAACGTTTTTCTTTCCCTAATTGACCTCTTCCATACCCCTCCCCCTTCCTGCACGTATGGACAGGGTACCAAGGACACAGCCCAGCACCATAGTCAAACAGTTCATGGGGACAGTGGTAGCACCACCTACTAGTGGTGGTAAGGATACCAGACCTACAACACAGAAGGGGAAGGAGCCAGCACCACCAGGGAAGAAGGGTAAGGGGCCTGCACCACCAGGGAAGAGTGTGAAGAATCCTGCACCACCAGGGAAGAGTGTGAAGAGTCCTGCACCACCAGCTAAGAGTGTGAAGGGGCCTGCACCAGCTGTGAAGAAGGGGAAGGAGACTGCACCAGCTGTGAAGAGGTGGAAGGAACCTGCACCACCAGGCAGAGAGAGGAAGAGCCCATCCACCCCTGCCAGGAAGGGTAAGGGATCCACGACTCATGAACAGGAGGGGACGAGGCACTCTATGCCTGCGGAAGCTGTCAGGCTAACACCACCACCACCATCCGCTGTCACGGGGCCCCACCGCCAGCTGTGGAAGTGAAGCCATCAGGGAGGGCAGGGTCGGCCCAGAAGGCTTCCAGAACCACCACCACAATGCAGCCATCAGGGAGTGCAGGGTCTGCCCAGGAGGCTCCTCCAACCACCATCACAATGCAGCTATCGGACAGTGCAGGGGCTTCCCAGGAGGCTCCTCCAACCACCACCACAATGCAGCCATCAGGGAGTGCAGGGGCTGCCCAGGAGGCTCCTCCAACCACCACCATAATTCAGACATCAGACAGTGCAGAGGCTGCCCAGGAGGCTCTGCGAATCACCACCACAATGCAGCTATCGGACAGTGCAGGGGCTGCCCAGGAGGCTCTGCCAACCACCACCACAGTGCAGTGGTCACCATCAGCGGACTCCATGTAGGCCACCCTCCAGGGGCTGCTGTGCGGGCTGCCCCCTCCAGAACCAGTAGGCAAGTCACCCACTTGAGAGACTGTGGCCTTGCACTGCCCAGGACAAGCTGGCCAATCCAGAACCAGTGGCGATGTTTCCATATTCAGTTGAGGTGCCCCCCACGAGGTGCCTTCCCACTTGCAAAATGATGCCCCTGCAGTGCTCTCTCCGGCTGTGTCAGGAAACAGGTTGAGCCTTGGACTGTGCCTTGTGGCCTTGTATGCCCTCATGACTTTGGACTAGACATTACCCCTTCATGGACATATGTATATATTTGGTTTGTGTGCTGGATTTTGCAATGCTAATACATTGTTGTTACTCCAGCATTATGGTCCATATTTTATTATGCTGTGTGTCGCGCACCATTGGTTTACGTGTGCAGCTGGTTGTGTGTATGGTGTGTGTATGTCGGGTGTGTGTTGTGTGTGTCACTGCCGTTTTCCTCCCTGCGTCCCTTATGTGCTAGGTGGCTGTACTCACCATCGCCGTCTTTGTCGGCGTTGGTGTTCCAGGTGGAGCATGACGTAGAAGATCATCGGGAAGACTTGCATTTCAGGTTCCATGGTGGCGTGGTTCTTCCCTGTGTCTCCAATGGTGAGTCCTTTCACTTCTGAGCTCTGTTTCTGCCAGCCTTTTGATGGCATTGGTACCGCCCCGGAAAAGGTGGTGGTTTCCTGTATCCTAATATGATTGGTGGAGCTTTGTCTCCTTCTGGCTGTTGACGGCTACCGACGTGGTGACTGTTGTTTCCGCTGTGGCAGTTGGTGTTGTACATTGGCAGTCTATGGGAGTTATCACCACCATGGCCATAATTTGGTGGTACTTACCACCAGCCTGGTGGCGGTATTACCGCCACTTTCTTACTCACCGCCAGGGTCGGAATGAGGACCATAGTGTGCTGTTCTCAAACTCAGAATGGTGTGTCATTTTTCATAGTGGCCAGCAATACAGTATATGTATGATGGCCCAGGGCTGCGGAATGTTAGTGTACATGTACTTGTAGTGCTAAACATGTGGAACCCAAACTTGTTATGTGTTCCTCATTGATTTTGGCTTGTGCTTATTGTAGACAAATTGTATGACAATAAAACACAATAGTCAAATAAATGTAGTGACATAAGATTCTTTCCTCTCTTGTGTCTATACAGGTCAACGCCCATCGGAAACCTAGGATCTGGTAAGCCATCACCCAGAAAGTGTGGATCCTGGGGGTCTATCATCAGCTCAGTGTCCATTGCGGGAAGCAGTGAGAGGACCTGAGGCGCTGGACAAGAAAGATCACTCAGGTCCAGCTGAGGAAGTTCTCCGAACAGGGACTGGGAGCACACTGGCAGCTGACCCCCCCCCAATGGCCTGCATTCTGGCAGTGGCCTATGCTATGCTTGATGGGCAGTTGAGGGCCCAGCAGCAGCTTCAAGGAGGTGAGTCCCGGACAGAGTAATCCATGTTACCTTACAAACTAAATTTTTGTTTTCAGATAACCATTTGCTCAAAAACATTGTGGGTGTGCTATGCACAATGCACATGAAGAGATCTGGATTGTGTAGGTCTGGTAGTAGGTTCATGATGATGTTCTTTGCTTACTTTTTTATGATCAAGAGGCCAGCAGAGTCCAGTCAATTGCCACTTGTCTGTTTAGTCCAGACACATGGCTGAGGAAGGCCATGTTCACATCTTGTTGTTTGATGTTCTGGGAGAAGGTTATACCAGACAGACCACTGTCTTCATTGTGTCAGGAGGGGTGCTCCCTCACTACTGTGTTTCATGTAATGGGAGCCTTATTACCTATGCCATAGCATGCAGTGCACTTTTGCTGCAGTGGCTAAACTGTACTTACCATTGGTAAGCTTTGATTTTACAGTGACATGCGCATGCAAACCTCACTGGTGGCAACAGCATTAGTGCCTTTATGTTACACAGTGTACACTTCCCTGTTGTTGTTGCATTAGCAATACTGTTTTAAGGTACATTCACTTACTGGTGACATGAAACAGGGACTGATATGTGACAATGTTGGGATCTTGTATGAGTGCCGGAACTCAGTTTTACTGGGACATGGATGTTTCATATACCAAGTGGTGGAGTGTTGTGCTATCCCACCAAGACTAAAATATGTCCACATCTTCATGTCACTGATATTCACTGACATACAACAAACATCATAGGTGTATGGTTTTCTAGGAATGCAATCTGAGAATGGTGTTGTCATCAGTACCAAGCTTGACTGGGGATATTCATAGTGCCATATGTGCTATTATGAGGTGTGCATTTGTAGAAGATATCTGCCAATGTCTAGGCCATGATTATCTCAAGCCTACGTTTCCATGCTACATGTGATAGGTAGTCAAGCTACCTCATTACAGATTTCATTTTACTATCTCAAAACTGGACATATGATGAAGTATCACCAGAAAAACGAAATCAGTGTGAGCTGAGCCTTTGCATGTATCATGATTCCTGCCACTGTGCTCATTGCATCTACCTTGCTGAATGATTTGCCCATCAGCACAACATGATGTTGTTTCAGGGAAATGAGCACTGTGTGGAATCCGGGGCTTGTGTTGGACACTATAGCGATGCCCTACTGCTAGACATCATATCTTGTGCCATCGGTTCATAATGCTATGCTACGAGGCCCAAACTATACAAGCTGGTCAATTATCCAAACATATACATAAAGGGAGAGTGTTCAAAGTGAGTTAGATACATAGGTTTCTGGGGAGTTAATGACTTCACTGTGACCAACTATTTTTGGCTAATCTAGCATCCATGTATGTAGTCCTGCTAATGTTGTAGGCCATGTAATGAGCCATGCAGCTGCAGTAGTCTGTGCCCTTCAGTAATCTTTTGTGTTTGTATCTGATTGTCAAGTGTGCCTACCAGGAAGCGAAGGAGGCAGTGCCACCATTGATGGGTAAGCATCTGGCCACAGTGGTTCCAGCTATTAGTCTCCGGACAGTGAGGGACACAGTGGCCAAGAGGATGTGGGGAGTTCCATGGAAGACTCAGCTCTTAGTCTTCTGACTAATCTTCTGAGTCCTCCTCCAGTGGACACTCCCGAGTGGTGGCATACCCCACAGGACCTCTACCATCTTCATCCATGTCTGCCACCCCCAGCTCCATCATCAGCCTCCCCATTTCTCCCCATCCAGTTGGTTGGGCTCTCTGTCCTAAGAGGGGAACCACCTCCTTTGGCCCAAGCCCCTCAGCCCCTGCCCCTCCTGCTGTGCAAAATGAGGAGGCTATTGACCTCCTGAGGACCATCTTTGGGGGACAGACTGCCATTCTGAATGCCATCCAGGGGCAAGGCAGCCAACTGCAGCAGATGGTGGCCTACCTAGAAGGTCTTCGTAGTGCGATTCCTGGCCGAGAGAGATCTTTTAAGGCTCTGGCCTCCTCTCTCTGTGCAGCCTCCCATCTCCCAAACCAATTGTCCCTCACTTGTCCCTTACCCATCCCTTTACCCTGTTCATTACCTGTCCAAACCACATATGCACATTTACACTCACACACCCATTCAGACCCAAGGAGCACATTCACACATAGGAAAAACACAAGAAGAAAAACAGTCATGCATCCAAACACACAGGCGCTACACACACCACCACATACTCCATCACTTACATTACCACCACACCCACCATTGACAACACCACATCCACTTAACCACACTACTCCTCTATCACATCCACACACAGCGCAGATGATACTACACACACATGCACACAACATACCCCCAACACCACATCCACAGCCAATACAGACCACACCACACCCATAAGGACCCCATTACATTCATTCACACATCACACACAATCACACCTGCAGTCACCATCACATCAACATCTACATCCACAACATACACACACACACACCACTTCCACAGCAGCAACCACCACTGATAGAACTTTCATTTCATAAACATCAAAGAAACACAACTGCATTCAAGCCAGCACCCAACACACACCATGTTTAGTAGACACAACCATACTTGCAGCACATTTATCATGCAACCACAAACGACCCAAGTACATCAGACCCAGCCACTCCCTCTCCCTCCAAGACCCCCCTTCCCAAACCCACTCCTAAGTTCCCTATTGAGGACCCTTCCTCCTCCCTGGCCCTGAACCGTTTGAAACCTCAAACCTCTACTCCCAAAAAGGTTCCTGCCCCTCCCATACCCTAGGCTACCTCTCCCACCTCCCATTCTACCCTTAATATCCACTCATTTGTCCCTTTCTGGTCCCAATGTACCCTTTCCAAATGTTTGTCCCCCTTCCACTTCCATGAACCCCCTCCTAAATGAAGATCCCCCCTTTCATCTTCCCAAAGCACTGCTTCCCATACCAAGCCTACCCCTCCCAAACATCCTCCGCCCAAATGAGACCTTTGAGGTGCTTGCCCTGCCTGATGGATGCCTCCTTGTGAGGAGGTTGGCCTGGCATTGTTTGATGAGGCACGTTTGGAGGCACAGCACTATGCTCAACACAGTTGTGGTTGGACTGGCCATTGACCTTTGCCTTACTAGCATTTATTTTCTTGTTCAAAAATTAAATTCTGTTTTTTGCTGGAACACATTAGTCCTTGTTTTACTTTTCCCTAGCAACTTTTAGGGACATACCAATGTTGCCTCAGTTTGATTGTGACACAATGTCATTGTGTCTACACTCTATGGCCAGTTCTACTCTGCAGATTTTTATGGTGTACTTTGTTATGGACATGCACAGATTATAATGGTATATGTTGGTGACAGGCTTTTCTGGGCAGGTATTCATCATGGTACTGAGCACTTGCCCAACCTAAATTCTGTGCTTTGTAACATTGGGATGTGGGACTGCAGGTATGTTATTTTTGTACTTAATGTTGATCAATGTGACCAGGTTTGCATATTTTCATTTTGTGACCAGTATAGGACTTGCATAGGTTAGTGGGCAAGTTGCATGGATGTACATTTGAGATGTCTTCAAATTGAGCCAGACATTTTTTGTATGGTGTTTCAAATGATGAATGGTTCAGGTAGTCTTGTGCATTGTTAATCTCATTTGTCTTGCACTTCTCCCTATGATGTATGTTGGATATGTGCTGACTGTGTACAAGTTAGTCATTTATGTATTCACACCCAGAGGGTGGTTGGTTGACATGGCTTTTTGTCTTCTTTTTGTGACATATGTACATTGTATTCGGTGTAGCTTAAACATACTTGAGTTGTATGTAAGGATTGCAGTTACTGATGTGTTTATTTAAATATCTTGCACTTATACACTGGACACATGTGCATGGCACTTGGTGATGCTATTGGTTGTCCATGCTATACTTTAAGCCAGGGGGCCTGTGCACAGACACGTTTTGGGGCATGGGCAAAGTGCACTGTTGCCCAGGAACCCAGACTTTCAGGGGTCCCCTGTTTGAGACAACCCCGTTCTGCATAGGGTATTCCTATGGTAGTCTTACATTACTTCTTAGGTTTAAAGTTTAGGAAAGCATTTTACAAATTGGATTATTACATGTGCCTGATCTGTGAGAGTCTATTGCAGTAATGTAGCATAGAAGGTGTGTTTCAGTTTCAGGAAACATCCCCACTTAAGTTCTTGTCTATCATTACTGGGCCTAGCCTGTGAGAAATTGATGGGTGTTACAGTGATTATTTGCCCTGATGTTAGTGTGAACTTGATTTTGTGTTACTGTATTGTGAACACACATTACAATCCCTGTCAGTTTTTGGGCGACACATTTAAATTTTGAAGGAGTGTCCCTGTGCAGAGTCTGTGAGCTGGCCAAAGAGAGTATCAGATGGGTAACTTGAGAGCAAACATTATTAAATGTTCCTGACAGGGAACCACAAAATAGTTTTGGCCAGGGCCCCCCCATAATCTTATTTTGCACCTGTCTGTGCATTTGTTAACTGAAAAGTAAATGTACATGGGTGAGATGAAGGCTTGCATCTATGACAGTGTGGGTTTTGGTGATCATCGAGCAGTACCAGTTGTGGCAGAATATATATGATTGGCTCCATAATGGTAAAGGACGTGTGCAGGTGAGTGGAGTTGAGTTTCTGACTTTTACCCCACCGGCAGTGGAACTGTTGGTCTGCCCTCAGATATGCATATTAACTTAATCCCCCGCCATCTCGGTCTGAGTTTCATGGCGGCAGTGCAGCAGCAGTCTTTTGTAAATGTACTCGCTTAACTCTCCATTGAGCTGGTGAATCGCTGAATTGGCGGTCAGGGAAAACCACACTGTTTCCACAGTGGTGAGATTACCGAGAAACTTGTAATCAGGCCTTTAGTCCAACATTTAAGAAAAGTGGCACTGCATATAGTGCAGTGCCATTTTTCTTGCACCACTTATTTTATTTTGAGAGTTTTCTATAGCGCTGGCGAGACCGAGAGGGTATCAGAGCGCTTTACAACAGAATAGATAATAAACATAAAACACATGAAAGGTCTAAGAGTCACATTACAGACTGATGTTACAGAGGGGTTGTCATGAACAGAAGGGTGGCAATCCGGGAATGGTGGGGAGTGAGAAATCCTTTTTGATGTGAGCGTTAGTCTAGGAGGTATTCTTTAAGTAGCTTCTTGAAGACCTGATGGGAAGGGTTCGATCTGATGTGAGTGGGTAAGGAGTTCCATATTCTCGGAGCGTTGTTTGAGAAGGAGCATGACCGAGTTTTATGCTTGTTAGATTTTGGTAGGAGGAGGAGGAGGGAGTTTTTGCTTCTAAGAGATCTAGGGCCATATTTATACTTTTTGACGCAAAACTGCGGTAACGCAGTTTTGCGTCAAAACAATTTGCGCCGTCTAACGCCATTTTGAAGCGCCATGCGGGCGTCAAATTTATACTTTGACGTACGGCGGCGCAACCAACAGGTGGGAGTCATTATTTCGTGACGCACACAGCGTCGGTCTGTCGTAAAGGAAACCAACGTAAATGCGACGCACATCACTGTGGGTCGATTTACGACAGCGCAATCGTGAAAACGCCGTTTTTTTTCACGCTATTGCGTTTAATTTTTGCGCGAAAACTGCCCTTTCAGCAGAGGAGAGCCAAAATGGATCCTAGATGCCCCAACAGACCCCAGGAGGATGAGAGCAGACCAGGAACCAGCCAGGAGGATCCATACAGGAACCAGGACATTTAAAAAAAAAAAAAAAAAGTGTCGCTTCAGTGCAGAGGAGCAGGAAATCCTGGTGAAAGAGGTGACGGAACACCAGCACCAACTTTTCATCTCCTCAAAATTGCCACTCAGTAGGAGAGAGGCCATCTGGAAACAAATTGTGGACAAGATTAACAGTGTGGCTGAAGAACGCCGGACAGTCACCGAGTGTAAGAAACGCTGGCATGACTGCAAGCGTAGGACCAAAGAGAAAATGGCCAGGAACAGGAAGGCAGCAATGCAGACTGGAGGGGGGAGTCCAGCACAACAGGAGGCCCTGGACCACATGGAGGAGATGGTCGCAGCCGTCATCCCGGAGGAGATCGTCACAGGGATTCAAGGACTGGACAGCGCAGACTACCACGTCACAACGCACATGCAGGGTAAGTCGCATGGGGAATTCAAATGCAATAATGGGGACTATAAGCAGGGGGGGGATACCTACTACACAATGCATGTAACTTAGCACATATATGAAGTGGCATGGGGAAAGGGGCACGGCAGGGGGGCATGCCCAGTACTGACCGAAGCTGGGGCACGACAAAATACAGCAACAACAACAGTCCCACGGGGACATCCTGTAATTACAACAAGAGAGCCAAGGGAAAGCAGTGACAGGTGGGAAGGACACTACCTCAAATCCACATCCAGGCACTTGTATTGCAAAATCTATTCTACATCAACTAGGTCCCTACCTGTAATGCAGTAGCAAATACAACAACTGCAACGTAACTGCCACAACAGTTGACAATAACACCTCTCATCTCTGTGCAGCTATAGTACCAAATGGCAGGAACCCCACCCTGGAACATACATACCTAAATTTGGGGGTGAGGATGACATCTGCAACTACTCCTAGAAATAAGACAAAGGTACCAGTACACTCAAATGCCGAATGTCCATAACTGACACATACATAAGCCTAAGTAAACATCAATAGGAGCCACACAGCACTAACGACACACACATGCTGCATACGTCAGGGTCCCTCACGTGCCTGGCTAACAAGGCTACATCACTAATGTCATACTGCTCAGACAACAACATTGAGGAGGGGACACAGGCAACTGGTCACTGAAACACATCTGCACAGTCTGACAAACAAACAGGACATTCATACTATAAACAGGCCAATCCAGTAAGACACACATGATACCCCATCATATTCAAACATCAACAATGTTTACATCCATACCACATCCTAACATTGACATGCATAGGTAATGCCACGTAACATGTACAGATCATGCAATGTGAATAAAAAGTGTATGGGGCAGGGCCTGAGAGGCAAGTGTGCTGGCAGCGCAGTCACAACACCCACAGTCAGTCAAAGTGTAGTGTGGCAAGTGAAACGTATACTTTGCGCATTAGCCTCAGGCTGGAGGCCATTGTGCATCTTACCCTGAATGTACTTATACTCATTTGCTCACATCTAAGAGCCTCAGAGCACTTTGCACTAAATGAATCTCATTGCCCTTCCTATCAGTTAATGTATCAAATAGTCAGTCCTAAGGTGTTGTCAATTAGTCAAATCACACTGTTTTGCCTACTTCTGCACTGGAGTTTGCCAGAACATATTCACTCTGTGCCCCAGTCAAGGATACCGTCTGGTAGGTTGCTGATAGATGTGGTAGGGGTTAAGGTTTGGCATTCCTGCGTAGGGAAACTTTGTCATCACCATGACATATGTCTTTTAAATTCACTTCCTCGTCCCAAGACACGCGTGGGGGAGTTTCCAAACAGAAAATCACAACTAGATGCTGCCTGCCTTGCTGCTGATGCACAACCAGATCCCAGCCCATTCCTCTGATATGAGGGATGATGTCTCCCCTGTGATTCAGACAGGCAAGCTCCAAACTTAACATGCTGTGCTATACATAGAACAAGCAGAGGGAGAGTAGAAACTGTTAGGCACCATGATAGCTGTGTACTAATGTATTACTCTCCTGCGGACTATTTCAATTCTAACAGTGTGTATTGTTTGGGTTATTGGGGCTCACACCTAAATTTCTACAACTCAGTTGTACAATGAAACTTCATATTAAACAAATACTGTCTTTGTCATTTGTGTATGGGAACATACCGGAAAAGATAGAATTGTGTAGGATCTGAGTGAACACCACTTCCCTGAGAAGTTCCAAAGATGTCATGCGCTCGGATGTCTAAACATTCCTTTGATGTGGGAGACCAGAGGCACTGCTAGTCTGTCTGAGCTAAATTGAATATCTGGGTGACAGAGTTATTTACAAGTGGGTCAAACTTAGTCCCCCACACCATTAGCTATCCTGCTGCCTAGAAAGCCAAGAATCACATGTAGGATAATGAGAGCCCACCCAACAAAATGTCCCTCCATAACAATAGTGAAACACCGAGGGAGGAGTAGGACAAAAACACGCCTATTCCTAAATAATTACAAAGCAACACCTAGAGGCGACCTGGCAGACATGTCTGATAGCTCCATATCATACATGTGACACACAGGTGGGCCATAGGCCTACAACAATGCCCTATGACGTACAGCAGATACCAAGACAAACACAGAGTACAAAGTTAAGGCATCCAAAGGCTTGTATCTTAGTGCAAAATTGTCACAACACAGACACACTAATTGTACCCTGTTTCATTGCAGAGGAACACGGATCTCCTGCCGATATGCCTGTCCATGAGTTCCCTGATGACATGGATGACGAGACCATCAACCTCCCACAAGAGACCATTGACATGGTCCTTGAAAGCCTCCAAACCCCACCTTCAGTCACAAGGAGGAGCACAGAAGAAGCAGCCACCACAGTAGAACCACCCGCCACCCCAATTGTAAGACCTGCCAGCTCCAACACAGCTGAGGACTCTGACGACACTGGCACCAGCTTCGAAAGAACAGTCGTTGGGGTCCAGCGGGAGCTCGCCAAGGAGGTGCAGGTGGGGATGCAAACTATGGCAGCCAGCCTTGAGGGGGTGCGTTCGTGCATGTTGTCAACTGCTGATCAGGCAGCTGCAATGCAAGCCAGAACATCGCTCTTGGAGGAACTTTTAAAAACACAGAAGGAAATCTGCACAGCTGTCATCCAGTTGACACAACAACTCCAACTGCAAGCCAGTCAACGTGTGCACGAATGCAACATAGAACCCCTCAGGGCCGACCTGGCTGCCTACCATTGGGATGTGGCTGCCATTCTGAAAAACCAGCAGGCCCTCCTTGCTGCAGTACTGCCCTTCATTACTCGACAGGGATCAGCCCCCGGGATGTCTGCCTCCATGTCTTCTAACACTGAGGTGTGTGTTGCCCCTTCACAACCAACAACAACAAGGATACACCAGGCAACACACACTTCAGAAGAAGAAGACATGGAACAGATAACATTCACACGCAAGAGTACCCGGAAGCCCTAGTCCCTGCACCATGGCCTACTCTGACCAAGGTCTTACGTTTTGACACATGCCAGTCTCACTACAACTACCCTCAATGACTGTTCGGCAATCCACTGTATGACTTGTCCCCATTGGCAGTGAATGTTTCTCTCCTACTATTTGGCAATTCCTGTTCCTCTGCACTGTCTGTGACATCACCCCAGCATGTCAGGAGCATCATCCACACCCCGTCTGTAGGATCACCATGTAAGAATGCACCAGAACGGACTCAGCTAACATTGTGAATGGACATTTTGCACTACACCACCTAAAAATAAATATCACTTGCACACCTATTGTGTCTCTGTGTTATTTCACACTTCAACTGTGCAGTACATAACTCCAAAGTGGCTGTGTGGCAACCATGTCGATTCTCTATACTACTGTCCTGATTTCATGTATACTGAAACATCTGTGCAGTGGCCAGGATTGCATCATAGCTTTACTATACTGAGGAAAATAACTGATGAAGGGACTAAGCACACACAATCATGCTGTGTTGGACAGAATGATGCACCATCTATAGCTATTCTAGACAACTAATGGTGGCTGAGAAATGTAGGCACCATGCAATACTAAAATTAGAAATTATGCTGTAAAATGAAAGGAATGATAAACAAATTACACTGCATCAATCACCCTTACGGCGTATACTTCCATGAAGGAAAGTCATGCTGAATCAGTACACACATGATGTAGGTCAGCAATGACAGCAACAAGACAAGAGTGTGAACAAATCCTCATCTACAAAGATCTCCCTGAACTTCACACTGCTGTCCGACCTATCTATTTACCTACAATAACAAGTCTGGAAGCACTCTTTGTGAAGTAGGATACATACCAACCCCAAACCTTGATGATCAATGCACACTACCAATGGTGGCTCTCCCACATGGTCGATACTTACCAAGTTAGCACACGGGTAGCTGGCATGTTAAACCTCAATAGCCTGGGGATAGCGAGCATAGGACACAAATGTCATACTAAAACTTTCTGCTACACTGATGTCAAGGCCATGAAAAGGTAGCACCTAACGCATCATGTAAAGGGTTAACAATTTTTTTATTTCAAAGTAGTAATAAAAGAGGCAACTAAGGGAAAGGTAAACCTACACTAATCTAACCTGACTACTACTAACCCACAACTGTCCCTAACTAACCTAAGCTAAACTTACTCTACACATGTAACAAAACGATCTAAACATCAACCCCCCACCCACCATTATGAGACAAGACACATGCAGGACAACACTTACTAACCTACAAACATACTATACTATCCTAAACAAACATATATTTATTTTTTATTTTTTATTTTTTTTAAACAGGAATCCCAACATTGCCCCCCATCCACCCACCCACACAAAAATATAAGTTGGAAAGAATAAGGACCCCCCACCCTCTTACCTAACACTAACTAAGCTAATTTCCTATACTTATCCTATAACTAACCCCCCAAACCCAACTAACAGTATGAAATAGGAAAGAGGTGAGAGGGGAGGGGTTAAAGTTCAGGAGGGCAAAATGACTACAGATTTGCCCTCCGTAGTGTGCGCCGGATGGAGCGCACCTTCTTCTTGACCTCATTCATGTCCTCCGTCAGGTTGTCAACCTTTTGAATCAACCTGTCCAATTTTCGGGACAATGCCTGGAAGGCCGCAGGGTCGATAGGAGGGTCAGTGCTGGTTTGCTTGCCGGTGGAGGTGGATGTTGTTGCTGGAGTTGTGTGGCCACGGGACAGCCCTGCTCCCACCACACGGCTGGGTCCAGGTCTGGAGGAAGATGCTTGGTCCGTTGCTGGGTCCACTTGGGCAGACCTGGTGGATGTAGTGGCGGTGGTTGTTGGTGGCACCGTTGGGGGAGCCTGTGGTGTGGCATACCACGCCCCGGAGGCCCGATCCGAATGATATCTGCGGGCCATCCTCCGATACCCACACTGCACCTGCAGGATGTGCCTGTATCTCATTGCACGGCGCTCGAAATGGTTGCGATCTGCGACACTCAGGTTTGCAGCTGTGAAGAGAAAAGGGAAATATTGAGCATTGAATTTACAGTGGGTTGAATACCACAATGGGTCATTTGTCCATTACTAGAAATGTATTGGTTGCAGCAATTGTTACAACATAGTTCACGGAAAGGCTCAGAGGAAGTACATGTGAATCATGCATACATAAGGGCATATCACACATAGCATATCCATGTCTCTACATGATGGGTGACATCACCCTAAACTACTCATCCAAATCATACCTAAGGCATTAGACATTATGGCACCAGCTCTTCCGCATACTGACTTCACTACATATGTCATTCTATGTGATAACAATCACACTCCTCACTCAATGGCATTTGGAATTAGTTGTGTGCTAAGATTGAACCCCTGGCCCAGAATCATATGTCCACACTAGGGGCCAGATGTAGGAATTTTGAAAAATCAACTAGCAATTTGCAAAGCAGAACGGTGTCTTTGACACCGTCTGCGAGTCGCTATGGGGTCCCTAAAACCCACCTCATGAACATCAATGATGTGGGTTCCAAGTTGCCCCACCTTAGCAACTATGGGCACTCACGGGGATGGAGGCCTGCTGGGAACAGCAGAACTCCATAGAGGTGACTGCTTTTAAATAAAGCAAGTTATTTTTCCCCAAGTGTAGGCCGTTTACCTGAAAGGTAAATGAGCTGCAATTAGTTAAAAATCACAATTCAACTTGGGAATGTTCATGGTAATTATTGGTCCCTTAGACCACTGGCTGTTTTGCGCAGGATTATTTTGGTCCACTCACAAAGGTGAAGTTTTACAATGAGGACCCCTTCCAGTCAGTATTTGGTTACCATCCACTTCAAGTGGATGATAACAGCTACTCACTTTGCAACCACGTACTCGGTTGCAAATGGGATTGCCTACCACTATGAGTTGCAAGTAGGTCTGGTAAACCCCTTTATTATTTGCATTTTTAAAAGCATTTTGCTAATATGTACATGACCACCAAATACATTTTGGAATAGAAAACAGACGTTTGCAACTCACAAACAGAAATTTATGCCATTTGCAACGTGTAGACATTTTGCTACATCTGGCCCTAGGTACTAACTCAAGTCACAAAAGGTGTTAAGTACGTGTAACATACTGGTTGCTACAGTCCTAGGTACCCTGTTTCACAGTAACATCCCAGTCTTTGTGGGTGGTGTGGGAAGAACAACCAACAATCCCATGTTCAATGCACACCCAGGAGTGTACAGAAAGTTCAACAAGTATGTGCCTTCACACACAACACCTATGAAGGGCTAGCAACACGTTGTAGTCAGCCCAACCTTGTCACATCCCAGGTCCACACATGTCAAAATGATATGACTTAGCCCAACATAACATACTATTAGTGAGGCATGTTTTACAACACACACAGAGGAGGTAGAACACCCATTCACATGATTCAACAGAACACCTAGGCCATTGCACTCAAGTCACACACACTTCGAGTTCACCTTGTGGAAGTACATGCCCCCAGAAGATCCGACCTACAGTGTACACAGTCCATCCTCAATTAGGAAGAAGCACTTGTCATCAAAGCCATGTGCCTAAGCTATCTGGGAGACTGTCAGTCTGATATGCAGACTCAGTTAATGGCAAGTCATGACCAAGTCTAACATTGACCAGTGTATTCCAAATGAGTCATACCATTCCCAATTGCCGCCCTAATTGAATGACCTACAGCCCCTCAATCTGAGAGATGACTAGGTATTGCTTTACAGAAACATTATTCCTATTTGATATCACACTAAAACAACAAAGCCAATGAATGGCCAGCACATCAAATCATGAATTCTCTTGAACACACAGTAATCCAACATGCTTCATTACCAAACAATGAAAATAGCACTCAGGCGACACTCACTGTAGGTATCGGGGTCGTCAAAATGGGCCACCTCTCCCACGGTGTACGGGGCTGGTCCACCTGTAAAGCATGAAAGGAAGAATATACTCAGACTGGGTGAACGGACAAATAATTTCTGTTACAATGACACTGTGTGAATATGACATGGTAATGATACACTTTCACACATGTTCATCCTGCATGGATGACTTTGTATTCAACATTATCATTGGATGAGTCTCCTGCTCCAGTGACACACCCTACTACACTCATGCAGTGGCCAGGACAGTCATGTGTCATCCAAGTTAATCCTCCATTAGTATGCCCCAACAATAATGTTATCCATACATCTCAGCATGTGCATCCCAGAGAGACATTCCAAAACTGGTTCCATGAGGACTGCATGACCACTCACAATCAAACAGGCTATGTGGACAGGTTCAACACACAGCAACCAGACACACATGTGACTTATGTGTGGACAACATGACTAACTTCATGTGACGTGAAGGCAACACACATGTATAGCATCATCATGTGTTTCCAATTTTCTGTCTAGCTATGGCGTCTACATATGTAGGTATGTTGTTTCTACATGACGTACTCACTGGCCATTATGACCAGTAGAGTACAAATAGAGCAGTTCACGTGTTGCTTTTCTGACACAAATGCAACACTACATTACATGCAGCTACAGGCATCTGGTATGTGTTGCAAAAATGAGCCATCGGACTGGTAGCATAGGTCTTAATACACATTCTGCAACAAATACACATTAGGACACATATGTATACCTTTGTAGCGCAGCATTTGCATCATTTTGTGACGCAGAGAGGGGGCTACTTAGCAAAATACAAATAGATGTTGGATTTTACTGCTGTTATTGCGTGTACATGTGTTGCAAAAATGGGGATTTATGTGTATAACCATGGGCCTAGGTTTCCCTAGCATTACACACAGTCAGCTACTTATTTTGCAGATTGGCTAACAATCATCACATGTTCACACACAGATTTCTATTATTCCCATGTAATTGATTTGTACTCACCAACATGGCCACCAATCCGGAGTCCCAGGTGGTCCAGCAGGTCCTGTTCCCTGGTGATCAGATCTGCCCAGCGGTGCTTGAGTTGATGGACATTTCGCAGACTCCCGTAGACCCGGACCAGGTGATGGCGCACCTTCTCCCAACGGATTTTCCTTGCCTCCGTGTGATACCCCTGTATCACACGGCCCCCAGCCTCCAGCATCAGTGGGAGGAAATGGCTTACTAGCCATATGAACCCCCCAAATTCGTCTTCACCCATCCTGGACAGGCGAGGCCTACCTGACATATTGAGAGGTCTAAAAATGGACAAATGAAATATGAAAGTAAAAGTGGGAAATGGGGAAAGGTAGAGGTGTGAAAGAAAAAGAAGATGGAGAAAAATAGCCCAACTAACCCCCCAAACTATGCTACCCACAACAGACTCCCACAGACAATACAAACTATCACAGGTATAGACAAAACAAGACTAAACAGACTGAGACAATATTATACAACAATAATAGATTGACACTAAGACAAAATACAAGGCCCACAGGACACTAAAGCAGTAAAACACAGGACAACACCTTTCACACAACCACACAGTCTAGATAAATCTGAGACTGCAAAGTGAAAGTGAAAGTTAACTCCCAGTACAGATTTGGTAAACAGGATATCCTATTACATCACTTCATGCATAAAATGGCCGCCGTTTTTATTTTCCCGTTATGCGTCATATTTTCACGCATACACAGTTGTGCGTCATTTTTTTTTACGCATTACAGTGCACATGATGCGGAGTGAAAAAATATGATATGAATATTAATAATTTTTTATGTACATGAGATGACCAACATATTGTCCATGTAGCGTCAATTTTACCACACATACATCATGGGCGTCAATTTTTTTACACGTACAGTAGTGCACATGATGCGGAGTGAAAAAATATGATATGAATATTAATAATTTTTTATGTACATGAGATGACCAACATATTGTCCATGTAGCGTCAATTTTACCACGCATACATCATGGGCGTCAATTTTTTTACACGTACAGTAGTGCACATCATGCGGAGTGAAAAAATATGATATGAATATTAATAATTTTTTATGTACATGAGATGACCAACATATTGTCCATGTAGCGTCAATTTTACCACGCATACATCATGGGCGTCAATTTTTTTACACGTACAGTAGTGCACATGATGCAGAGTCAAAAATATTGTGGATGTAAAATATACTTTGAAGGCGAAATATTAAGACACTTTTGGATACATTTGTATTTGACTGCATTGTGTGCACTCATGTACGTGAACAAATTATGACGCCCATGCTGTATGCGTAGAATATGGAGCAAATTTATCCTTATGTCTTCATGTTTTTACCTTTGGAAAGGTGATTTGTCATGGTCAAACGGTGCGATGTGATACACATTTGTGTTTGGATATGACACATGTCCGTTGTTTTATGTATAGAAGGCATTCACACTGTAATGTTTGGGATACGTTAACTAATGTATTGACCATATTTGACGACATATTTGGTGTAATTGCTGATGGCTATTTTGAAATGATGGATGGGATACCATTATGTATTCCGTCTCCAAAATGTGTCCACAGATGCTTTTATCTGTAGTCCTAACAGGGAGTGGAAGAGTCACTTACAGTTTTTATGGGGCTAACCATGTCCCATTATGATTTTGTGTTTCAGATTTGTGTTGGACTTATGACATGGAGGCCACACATGTGCCTTATGCATGTGTTTAGTTCACAAGTACATGATTCTTGTATGTTTTGGGGGCGGTAGAGGTGAACTTAGGCCCCCAGCACCCTAGGATTTGACCATCCAGAATAGCTACTGTATCCATGGAGTATATTTATTATATCATGGCAAACCTGCAGCAGCAGGCTAATGTAAGGCCATATGGTATGAATGACTGTTGACCATTCATTCATCTCATTAGCCCATTTGACGTTTGCAGTAATGATGAATTGGAGCTAACTTGCATACCATTTTCCTATGACTATGTTTGCAAGACTCTCAGCGTTCCCGATGTGATAATGAGAATAATTTTTTGGTTGTCTGTGTCCCTTTCTGCATAAACTGGTTTAGTGTCATGTTACAATCTTCCTGCTAGGTTCAAACTGGGACACAACTGTGATGGTCTACTTTCAAATATTAGGTTGATTGTATGACATATGTGTACATGTGTGTGGGAATGTGGATCCACTATCACCTGTCTGGGTGTATGTTGTCACTGTAACTTCAAGGTCTCCTTCCGAGTTAGTGGCAGCTGATGTTGTACCAATTGTGTATTGCTCATATCACACACTTGAGAGAAGCCATTGATGACATGGTCACGTACACATGGATGGTCCCACCCTGTCTCTGAACACGTGTGATGTGACTTTCAAATGATCTCCAATTTTGGGCTGGATGAGAGACTGTTTCAGTTGTTTGGATCCGGCATCTGTAATTGTCACATTTGTACTCTTGTTGGGCTCTGTGTATGGTAATGTATCATGTCACATCCTACCCTCTGTGCATACATTTGTGATGTTTATTTTTGGTGTGATGAATGTTATAGCATTCTTGCTCAATGAGACGACATTCATCTTCAGCAATTTCAAACAAAGGTGGTCTGAAATGAATAGGCCAAAGCATGATGTGGTGTTTGTTATCTGTGTTTATTTACAAGTGTGGAATACAAGTGATTATAATAACTTAAGTAAAAAAATTGTTGACAATCTGTTGGCGCCTACGCACTCCTTGTGCCGTGTTAGGTTGTTCCCCCTCCTGTTGCAGGCCAGCATCCTCCTCATCGTCATCCTCAGGCATGTCTGGGTCCGGTTCAAGGAGGGGAATGTTCCTTTTCACACAAATATTGTGTAATATGGCACAAGTGAGTATGATCTTACAGACCATCTCTGGGGAATAGAGTAGGCTACCGCCAGTGATGTCAAGGCAGCGGAACCTTGACTTTAGGATCCCAAAGGTCCGCTCCACAATGCTGCGTGTCCTCTTGTGGGCGTCATTGTATGCCCGCTCAGCAGAAGTATTTGGGTTCCCATATGGTGTCATTATCCAAGGCTGGATGCCATACCCCTGATCAGCTGAAAGAGAAACACAGAATGGTATCAATTAGATGTAGGAGGCACTGTTGTACGTATCTTTGATGGCAGTAGTTGTGTTGTGTTGTCTGTGACTATTTTGGGGGTCATTCTGACCCCGGCGGTCCGAGACCGCCGGGGCCAGGGTCGGCGGGAGCACCAGCGACAGACCGGCGGTGCCCCGCAGGGCATTCTGACCGCGGCGGTTCGGCCGCGGTCAGATGCGGGAAACTGGCGGTCTCCCGCTGGTTTCCCGCTGCCCTGCCGAATCCTCCATGGCGGCGGAGCGCGCTCCGCGGCCATGGGGATTCTGACACCCCCTACCGCCATCCTGTTCCTGGCGGGTCTCCCGCCAGGAACAGGATGGCGGTAGGGGGTGCTGCGGGGCCCCTGGGGGCCCCTGCAGTGCCCATGCCCATGGCATGGGCACTGCAGGGGCCCCCGTAAGAGGGCCCCACAAAGTATTTCAGTGTCTGCTATGCAGACACTGAAATACGCGACGGGTGCCACTGCACCCGTCGCACCTTCCCACTACGCCGGCTCAATTCTGAGCCGGCGTCCTCGTGGGAAGGTTGATTTGCCCTGGGCTGGCGGGCGGCCTTTTGGCGGCCGCCCGCCAGCCCAGGGCAAATCCCAAAATACCCTCAGCGGTCTTTCGATCGCGGAGCGGTATTTTGGTGGGGGTTAGAATCACCCCCTTTGTGTACTAATGTGACAACCTATGGTTGTTGGTGAAAACTTTGGCATTGTTGTTTTTCCTTGGCTGAGCAAGTGTTTGTTGGCTAACTGTTTGTCAGCAGGATGTATTGGTTTCTCAAGTACAGTGTGCCCTCCCTTGCATTGTGACTTGTGATATTGGTGTCCGTGTGTCCTCACTGGGGGTGTGATGATAGTTCCATGCAGAGTTGAAACATGAAAGTGTATTAGAAACGTTCATATGAACATAACCAGGCCATCCCATCCCTTAAAACTTATGCATTGTATTACTGTACAGGTTATTGTGAGCCTTCAAATTTGCAAGGTGACATTTAGGCAACCACAGTCATTAATGTCTTCACACTAAGCTGTAGAGTAAATTCCAATGTGTGAGAGGTTCAATGGTGACTTGTGAAACATGGCTAGTGATGTGAGTACCTCAGTGTGTTCCTGTCTAGGTGTTGCTATTGTGGTGTATGGGTTGTTTATCCTAGAGGGTTTCTGTGCAGTGAGTATATAAGTAGATTTTTGTCCTTACCAACAAGTAGTCCATTGCCATACCGTCCATCCTGGAAGTGTTGGTTGATGGTGCAGTGACGGAAGATGAATGCGTCATGTACACTCCCAAGATATTTAGCCACAATGTTGCTGATCAGTCCTTGGTGATCGACTATGGCCTGCACGTTGATGGAATGTGTGTGCTTCCTGTTGCGGTAGAGGTGTTCAGTCGCAGCAGGTGGCACAAGGCGTACGTGTGTGCAGTTGATTGCACCAAGGACGTGCGGGAAGCCACTGATGGCGTAGAACCCCTGTTTGGTTTCCTGCTGCTTCTGCAGTGTGTTAGGGAAGCAGATGTGGCGGGGTGTCAGTCCAATGATGGCATCCAGTACTTTAGGCAGGAATGCGGAGAAAGATGGTTGTGATATTCCACCAACCAGGGCACCAGTTGTCTGAAAGGAGACACTTGCCAGCATGTGAAGTACGGCAAGCAGCTTTGTTTCTGTTGGGATAATGCGTGGAGTCACTAAAGTGGGGGCCAATTGCTGTTCAATATTTGTCAGCAGCTGCTGAATGGCCTGCCAGTTCAACCGGTACCTCTGGATGATGTCTCGTTCCCTGAGGCCATTCAGGGTTGTTCTTGGGCGGAATATCCTCTCCTGCCTTCTGCGCTGTCTTTGGGGTCCCTGCTGTTGTTGTTGTAGCTTCTGTTGTTGCTGCAGGACTCTGCGTCTACGTGCACGCTGAAGAAAAAGCACCTCCATGTCTCCCTGTTGCTGCTCTGCTGCTCTGCTGCTCTGTTGTTTGCTCTGTGTGTTCTGATTAAGTACAGGTGTGTTTGCACCATTTTAACGCCTGCCCTGACCCAGGCGTTAAAATTTCACGATATTCGTGCTTTGCGTGAATTTTTTGCGCCGCCTGCCGCGCGGGAGTGATTTTTGCCCGGAAGCATAAATACGACGCACCGCTGTGTGCGTCGGTTTTTGGACGGGAACGCCTACCCTGCATGTCATTAACGCAGGGCGGGGTGCCGCTTCCAAAAACTGGCGCACATAGCGCCATTTTCCTTGTGCGCCGGATCGGGCGTCAGGATTTAAATATGGGGCAACGTTTGCGCTGAAAGTGCGTAAAAAATTTTGACGCACATTCGGCGCAAACGGAGTATAAATATGCCCCCTAGTTTGACCAGCTTTCATTAGTTTATTTGTGAGGTATTCAGGTTTCCCAGTGTGAAGGGCTTTGTGTGTTAGGCAAGCAGTGCGGAACAGGCAACGGGCCTCGATCGGGAGCAATTTAAGACTCATCAAGGCTGTGGAGATGTGGTCATATTTTTTAATTCCCGTCACTAGTCTGGCAGCTGCATGAAGAGTGGACCTCATAGGGGCGAGTCAGGATTTGGCCATGCCAGTAAGGATGGAGATCTCATAGTCTAGTCTTGAGAGTGCCAGTGCTTGAGTGGCCTGTTTGAGGTCATCCTGGGAATGAAGGATTTGATTTTGTGTAGCAGTTTAAGGCTGAGGAAGGGGTTGTTCGCATTTGTCTTGATGTGGTCCTGCATAGTCAGGTTGGAGTCCAGAGAGATTCCCAGAGATTTGACCATGCTAGACAGGGAGAGGGTACATTTGAGAGCGTCAATAGATTTTAGCCATTCTTGCAGTTGAGGAAGCTGGTTAGATTTCGATAGGAGGAGTATTTCCATCTTGTCGTGATTTAGTTTGAGATGGTTATGAGAGAGCCAACAGAGGGCTTCTTTAAGGGTATTGTTCAGACGGTGAATGTCTTCTAAGGAGGATAGTTCAATGTAGAGTTGCGTGCCATCCGCATAGAGATGGAAGGGGATATTGGCTCGAGTAAGGATAGTGGTAAGAGGGTCCAAGTAAATGTTGAAGAGAGTTGGAGAGAGGACAGATCCTTGGGGGACCCCTCTGGTAATTAAGGAGGTGGGTGAGGTCAAGTTGAGAAGTTTTACTTGTTGCGTTCGGTTTTGTGACAAGGAGGAAAACCAGCGGAGGTCAGTACCTTCAATGCCTGGTCTCTTTTGGAGGGAGTCAAGGAGTTTGTGGTTGACAGTGTCAAAGGCCACTGTTAGATCAAGGAGAATCAGTAGGCAGGGTCGGTCGGAGTCAAGGGAGTTGTGGAGGTCGTCTGCTATGTTGAGGATGGCTGATTCTGTGCTACAGCCTTTCCGGAAGCCTGATTGAAGAGGGTTGAGGAGGCTGTTGTTATGGATATGATGGGTTAGTTGTTGGAGAACACATTTCTCAAGAGTTTTGGCAAGGAAGGGAAGGTTGGAGACAGGTCTGTAGTTGTGGAGGTTGTTCGGGTCGGCTCCTGGTTTCTTTAAAATCGGCGTGATTTGGCCTAGTTTTAGGCAGTCACTTAGCTCCCTCTTAACGCTGGGTGCCACCATGTGTGTGCCATGTTAAACATACAGTGCAACATGGCGCAGGTAAGGGACAATAACGTCAATATTTTTTACGCTATTGTACTTAGCAGGATTAGCGCCCAAAATTTTGGCGCTAATCCTGCAAATACATAGTGGCCCGTTGAAAACAATAGTGTGCCCCTTTTTAACACCTGCTTTGTGCAGGCATTAATAATAGCTGGCAAAAATGGCACAGTGCAATGTCATGGATTCCACTCTGCCATTTTTGCCATCCCCCTAACAGCAGAATGTCCCCTTTGCATACATTATGTCTCGCACAGGCATAATGTGGCTCAAGAGGTTACACAGTGGTGCAATGCATCCATTGCACCACTTTGTAAATCTGGTGTGGTAAATTTAGCCTCATTAAGCTACATTAGCATAAAAACAAATTATGCTTATGTGGCACAAGGAGGCGCTAGGCCCTCATAATTCTGGGCCTTAGTGTTTTTTTTTTATTTGATATGGGTCATAAATTGCTCCAGTGTAGTCTCTGTAGTCATGCTTCATCCTAGGGCTAGCTCCTGGCGCTGCACTTATACCAACCCCATTAAGGTCTCTAAACTGCCACCTTGGTCAAGGTTGAGTATTGCTGAAAGCTGCAAAACAAAAGTCAGTAGATGCGCTCTTTTCCGCAATGTACCCCCGTCCACAAGCACAAAAATTAAGCACAGACTACGAGTTACAAGGTTTTGTTGTTTTCTTCACAGTATTTCCTTAAGAGTTAAATAGTGTAACATGGCTGGTCTTATGTATTAATAACTGTATATGAGTGTATTGAGAAAATGTGACTGCAAGATCTACAATATGCAATGATTGTTTTTCCAAACTTGAGGTTTGGATGTGCACAACACTGAAAGCAGTAGTTTAAGAGAAGTAATGTGATATCTGTAAAATAAGCACATGGATTTGTATTGGCAGCTCCTACCATGGCATGTTTTTTTTCAATGTTGTAAAATATTTTAAATGATTTATGAAGTACATTTTTCTTTTTATATATGCTGATGAAAATGTGCTTAAACTTCCAGTCAAGATCACAATTAAATTGCAATAGTAGTTAAATGACAAAATTATTTCTGCCTATATTGCATGAGGGTGGTTTTGAACATAAATTTGATTGACGCACCTAAACATTTTACACACTCATGCTGATGTTGCATCAAGGGTCCTTTTGCATCTCAGAGCACTGTCAACCAATGATATGTCATGTGATGTCTTATTACCTCATTTTCATTCTGTCATGAGTGATTTTGCACCGGAATGGGATTCCGCACTCATTCTGACTTTCACCTAAGATGATTTTCTCACATAAATGCTTGTGAACTTATATGTGGTATATGCTGTGGACAGCATTGTTGATTTTGTACCTGAATGCTAGTTTGCACCTAAGTGTGTTTTTGCACATAAAAGGCCAGATTTACGAGGCCCAAGTACCTCTTAGCACCACACTAGCATCATATGTTTTACACTAATGTGGCATTAAGGAGGACATTCTCCTTCACCAAAGTGTTTCACACTCCTGTAGATGTTGCATCATGAGTCGTTGTGCCACTAGATGTGATTTTGCAGGTAAATGTGTTTTGGGGCATTCAAGTATTTTATCCACCTAAAGTATTTTTTTTTACCCAAAAGCATTATTTACTCCTACAAGCTTTTCCCCATGCCTATTGATTTTGCACTGTGTATGATTTTGTATTGACATACGTGTCAGGGCTTTTTTGATGACACATGAATGTTATGTACGAATCAGACTAAGGTCCTCATTATGACATTGGTGGTAAGTCCCACTTACCGCCATGCTGACTGCCGCCAACATACCGCTGGTGCAGCAGATTACCGCTACCCATATAATTACACACACATAGCAATCTGTCACTATACAGACACACACACAAGTCCGCCAGCCCAAAGGTCAGTGATATACTGGCGGTACCAAAACCCACACCGTTACACCAACAGAACTACGCCCACAGCATTATGACCCACAGATCACTGCGGCGGACATTCAACCGTGGTAAACCATTGGCAGTACATACCACTGCGCTCAAAATACACACACATATGCAAAACAACACTACATTGGACAATTCAAACTACACACACCTGCCACACATACACACACCACACCCACACACCCACACCACTATAAAACACACACCCACACTACCCACAACCCTTTACAACTACATAAAATTGACAACTGAGAGAGAACGAGAGACACCAAGAGCACCCACAGAACCAGAGCCACATAACACTATCACCTATACACCATCCATGCATCTTACAGCACACACCCCAACGCATCACCCAACACACCCTCACGCACACACTCACACTACACCCATGGCACCACAAAGACACCCCAGGATCTCAGAGGAGGAGCTAAGGGTCATGGTGGAGGAAATTATCTGGGTAGAGCCACAGCTATTCGGATCGGTGCAGCAGACATCCATTGCTAGGACGATGGAGCTACGGTGGACTATCATGGACAGGGTCAAGGCCATGGGACAGCACCCAAGAACAAGGGATGACATGAGGAAAAGGCGGAACGACCTATCGGTGAAGGTGTGTTCCGTGGTGGCAAGACACCAGAGAGCAGGACAGAGTACTGGCGGTGGACCCCCACCTCCTATCCCACAACTAACAACATGGGAGGAGCAAGTCTTGACAATCATGTATCCTGAGGCCCTGGTAGCAGTAGCAGGAGGACTGGACTCTGGTGAGTCAAATATTTACTACCATCATCCCCCTACCTGCATGCCATCACATAACCCCACCCTCACCCTCACCCTCACTCCCATCACGCCACCGTCTCCCACATACCCCAGCATCACAACCCACCCCTCCCAAAACCAAGCCCTGCATGCAACACCAATGCATGGACACCCATCACAGACCTGCATGGACACCTATCACTAAAGCATGCACACTAGAGACAATCACCTAGCCCACCAAATCACTACTCACACAAGGCAAAGCTGCCAGTGAAATAACAACCATACAGGGCAACACACCCATGCACAAGATGTAACACGCAGAAATAATAACACTGCATTTACATCCCCACAGGTCCCTCATCCAACGTCACCAGAGAGGAGCTGCCAGCAACATCCAGTCCCCACTCAGAAGAGGCCCACAGTGATGACAGCAGCTTTGGATGCCTGGATCTGGATGACCAACCTGGCCCATCAGGGACCTCCAGACAGTTGGTTACCCAGGCCCAGTCCCATACCACCACAGAGCCTCCCACCTCAGGAAACACCACCACAGAACTGTGAGGAATTAACCTCATTCTAGCATGGTTACCCCAACTTTTGCCCTGTTTGTGAGTGTGTGTCAGTGTGTTTTTACTGTGTCACTGGGATCCTGCTAGCCAGGACCATAGTGCTCATAGATAAAAACCTATATGTCAGTGTGTTTGCCTGTCTCACTGGGCCCTGCTAGCCAGGACCCCAGTGCTCATAGTTTGTGGCCTAATGTATGTGTTGTCAGTAGTGCTTGAGTGTGTCACTGAGGCTCTGCTAATCAGAACCTCAGTTCTTATGCTCGCTCTGCTTTTAAGTGTGTCATTGTAGGCTAGTGACTTCATTTACCAATTTCAGTTGGCACACTGGACCTCCCTTATAAATCCGTAGTATATGGTACCTAGGTACCCAGGGCATTGGGGTTCCAGGAAATCCATATGGGCTGCAGCATTTCTTTTGCCACCCATAGGGAGCTCAGACAAACCCTTAGACAGGCCTGCCATTGCAGCCTGCGTGAAATAACACATGTTATTTCACAGCCATTTTCACTGCACTTAAGTAACTTATAAGTCACCTATATGTCTAACCTTCACTTGCTGAAGGTTAGGTGCAAAGTTACTAAGTGTGAGGGCAACCTTGCACTAGCAAAGGTGCCTCCACATAGTTCAGGGCCATTTCCCCAGACTTTGTCAGTGCGGGGATGCCATTACACCCGTGCACTACATATAGGTCAATACCTATATGTAGCTTCACTATGGTAACTCCGAATATGGCCATGTAACATGTCTAAGATCATGGAATTGCCCCCCATTCCAAATTTGGTATTGGGGAGCCAATTCCATCCATCCTGGGTGCTCCACTGTCGACCCCCAGTACTGCCAAACCAGCTCTCTGAGGCTTGCACTGCAGCTACAGCTTCTGCCACCTCACAGACAGGGTACTGCCCTCCTGGGGTCTGGGCAGCCCAGTCCCAGGAAATCAGAACAGAGCATTTCCTCTGAGAGCAGGGTCTTACACCCTCTCCCTGTGGAAATAGGTGTTACAGGCTGGGGAGGGGTATCCTCCCCCAGCCTCTGGGAATGCTTTGAAGGGCACAGATGGTTCCCTCCTTGCATTATCCAGTCTACACTGGTTCAGGGACCCCTTGTCCCCTGCTGTGGCATTAAACTGGACAAAGTAAAGGGGAGTGGCCACTCCCCTGTCCATCACCACCCCAGGGGTGGTGCGCAGAGCTCCTCCAGTGTGTACCAGACTTCAGCCATCTTGCTTTGCAAGGTATGGGGGCACACTGGAGTGCTCTGAGTGGCCAGTCCCAGCAGGTGACATCAGAGACCCCGTCCTGAAAGGTCCATACCTGATAAGGTAGCCAATGCCCCTATCAGGGCCATTTAGGGTCTCTCGTGTCACAATTTGGAGGAGGTAAGACCTTGCCTTCCCTGAGATCGACGGTACCCCTGTGTACTGCGTCTTCTTCACCTCCTAAGGCCTCTGTGCACTATTTGCAAAATTCCTTTGGGCGCAGCCTGGCCCAGGTTCCCAGCACTCCATCCTGTGATGCTTAACTCACTGAGTTGTTCTCCGGCGGCGTTGGACCTTCTTTTGTTGTGCTGCACCATCCATGTTTTGCACCTCCTTTGTCCCCGGATCCTGTGACTCCTAGGGGAGCTGGCTGGCATCCTGAGGGCTCTATAAAGTGCTGATAGCCCCCTCTTCCTCCTCACACAGAGTTGATGACCCCAGGTCCCTCCTGGGTCCATCCAGTGACATTTTGATGCAAAATACACTTTTGTTGTAGCCAAGGCTTGTTGGAGACTTCCAACACAAAAACACATCTGCAACGATCCTCACGTCGTGGGACATCCTTTGCATCATGCAGGAACCCACTAGCATCTTCCTAGGGTGCATTCCTGCAGTCTTCAACTAACCAGGGAACTCTTCTTTTGCACCCTCTTCTGGGTTGGCAGGGGTTCCTGTCCTTCCTGGAACTTCTTTTGACTTCTGGGCTTGGTCCCCTTCGTTTGCAGGTCCAGGAATCCAGCAGTTGTTGTTTGCAGACTTGGTTGGCTGCTGAAAAATCTCAATCACAAGGTGTAGTGTGTCCTAAGGAAACTTGCAGTACTTTACTCCTGTTTTCTGGGCTCTGGGGTGATTTACTTACCTTTACTGTATTCTTATTCTCCCAGTGATTCTGCACACACTACACTTGTCTAGGGGGGAATTTGTGATTCCCATTCCTCTTTCTTAGTATTTGTTTGTGTTGCCCCAGACCTATTTTCTCCCATTGCATTCTATAGCATTTCCTATTGTTTGCATTGTTCTATGACTATTTACTTGTCTAGTTTTGGTGTCAAGTGTATATATTGTGTATAATACTTACCTCCAGAAGGAGTATTGTCTCTAAGATATTTTTTGGTACTGTGTCACCCAAATAAATACCTTTATACCTAATACCTTTATTTTTGGTAACACTGAGTATTGTCTTTACTTGTGTAAAAGTACTGTGTAATTATAAGTGGTATTGCATGAGCTTTGCATGTCTCCTAGTTTAGCCTACGCTGCTCTGCTTTAGCTACCTCTATCAGCCTAAGCTGCTAGAACACTACTACTTCACTAACAAGGGATAACTGGACCTGGTATAAGGTGTAAGTGCCCAATGTACCCACTACAAACCAGGCCAGCCTCATACAAGCACGCACCTAGCAGAACCATACTTCTGTCCCCAGGACACGTCAATCAGCAGTGTGTCCCCCACTACAGGGACTCCAGGACACTCCACAAACACAGGACAATCAGGGACCTGGGGTCAGTGGTAGGGGGCACACGGTTCAGGGGACAGAGGCACAGGACAACAGGGAAGCTGGGAAGACTGCTGTGCAACAGGGGGAGGACAGGCCCCGGGAACCGGCCCTCCAGGAGGCACTCACCAACATCCGGGGAGCATACCACCATTCCTAGGAGACGATGGGCCACATACTGGACAAGTTGCAGGAGACCAGGAGGCTGCAGGAGGGACAGTACCTGTGGATCAGGGAGGACCTGAAGGACACCCACACCACCCTGGTCATCATTGCAGGGGTACTGGCAGACATGGCCAACACGATGAGGGAGGCAGTGGCACACCAATGGGCCCCTGACACTAGCCACACCGATGAACAGCCCTCCACCTCCACTGCCGCTAGAGGACAGGAGGCCCTGCCACAGGACCAACAGGCCACCAGCACCCCTCCCCCTGCAGAAGGAGAACCACCCCACAAACAATCCCTGTGATCCAGACAGAAGCCAGATACTATTGCCATGTCCCCAGCCAGGAAATAAGACTCTCATGAATGTCACCCTGTCCACCTTGAACTGCCATTGCTCCTCTTCTTATGCCCCTTAGACAATGCACCTGTGATACAAATAGACTGGACTCTAACCTGGACTTTTCTCCACCATCTCCCCAGCCCATTGCAATACCCCCTCCACTTATTAGCACTTAAAACACACCCTTGGAAATGCCTTCCATGTACAATATCCAACACAAAACTGTCAATGTAAGGTGATGTACAGTGTCTTACCTGTGTGTCACTGGAATCACCTTTGTATGATTGCTGTTTTGTTGTCCTCATCCTCATCTTCCGCCTACTCATCTTCACTGTCCACAGTGTCCACTGCTGTGACACGCCCATCTCCAGCCTCATCCTCCTGTAGAAAAGGCTGTTGGCATCTCAAGGCAGGGTTATGCAACATGCAGCATGCCACGATGATCTGGCAGACCTTCTTGGGTGAGTACTACAGGGATCTACCAGTTAGATGGAGGCAACAAAACCTGGTCTTCAGGAGGCCAAAGGTCCTCTCGATAATCCTTCTTGTCCACCCATGTGCCTCATTGTAACGTTCCTCTGCCCTTGTCCTGGCATTCCTCACTGGGGTCAGTAGCCATGAGAGGTTGGGGTAACCAGTCACCTGCAAATATCGAGGGATACCTGTTAGACACACACTAACCCTTATGGCCAACACCATACCCATATACCAACATAAACTGGGTGGGAACCAGGAATCACCTATTAGCCACATCCGGTGCCTCTGGAGCTGAGCCATCACATATGGGATGCTGCTATTCCTCTGGATAAAGGCATTGTGCACAGACCCAGGATACTTTGCATTGACATGGGAGATGTACTGGCCCACCAGGCACACTATCTGCACATTCATGGAGTAAAAGCTCTTTTGATTTCTGAACACCTGTTCATTTCCGGTGGGGGACAAATGCAATATGTGTACCATCAATAGTCCCAATTATGTTGGGGATATGTCTCATTCCATACAAGTCAGCTTTCACTGTGGCCAAATCCTCCACTTGGGGGAAAACGATGTAACTGCACATGCGTTTAATCAGGGCAGACAACACTCTGGTCAGCACTATTGAGAACACTGGCTGAGACAATCCTGCTGCCAAGCCCACAGTCATTTGGAAGCAGCCACTTGCCAAGAAAGCACAGATAGGACTTGCACAAGAGTGGGGATCTCAGTGGGCTGACGGATATCAGGTCAGGCTCCAAATTGGGCACACAGCTCTGTGATTGTGGCCCTGTCCAGTCTATAGGTGAGGATAATGTGCCTGTCCTCCATTGCTGCAATGTCCACCAGGGGCCTGTACACGGGGGATGTCTCCATCTCCTATTCATCCGCAGCAGTTGTAATCTAGGGGGCAAAACGGGAAGCAACTGGCCAGTATTCCACATTTCCAAACACTACACTGCATTGCATGTTGTGACTGTAACATTATATTGTTGAATAGGCCCATATTGTGCCTATGTGTACTGTGACGCAGTTAGGTGCCATGGCTCCCCAACCCCCCCGAAATGGCGTCCACCTGTCCTGTGTGGATGGACATGTGGAAATGAGGTAATTCCTCTGACGTTGTGCGCCGTTGCGGGAGGCGGTCGAGTGCTGCTGTGCAACTCCTCATTGGTTGTCATTGGGCTTTATGGGTTACAGTGGCCAATGGTGATGTACGCCAGTGGTGACGGTACGCACCACCGCAGACGTGACCGCAATTTTCTATCTGTTCACTCAGTTGCTACCTGGTTTTGAGAGGACCTACACTGCAAGTGCTGCTGTGACCTGTGACTGGAACCCACAATGGCTTGTGTCACTGGGGAAGGGGCCCCTGCCTTCACCGCTGCAAAGTTGGAGAGACTGGTGGATGGGGTCCTACCCCAGTACCGAATGCTGTATGGGCCTCCAGACCAACAGGTGAGTGCACTATGAGCACAATGCATGGGACATGAATGCATGGGGTGCTGTGTCAGGGTCTCGTGTGGGGGGGGTTGGTGGAAGGGCCCTGGGCAGCATGCTGCATGTATTGGGACAATGTCTGTTCGTAAGTGGATGTGAGGGCTATGGTGGGCCATGAGTGTAACAGTTCGGACGGTCTGACTGATACCTTTTTTCTACATGTATTTTTCTGCAGGTCAGCGCCTGTCAGAAAAAGGGTATATGGTGTGCCATCGCCAAGGATGTGCGGACCCTGGGAGTCTACGGCAGGTGGAGTACCCACTGTCGCAAACAGTGGGAGGACCTGAGACACGGACAGGGCAAGGAAGACGCCGGAGGCCCAGCTGGGGATGGCCTTCCAATGAGGAAGGGGTGCCTGTCGAACCCTGACCCCCCCTGATGGCCCGCATATTGGCGGTGGCCTATCCAGAGCTGGATGGGCGCTTGAGGGCATCATAGCAGCCACAAGGGGGTGAGTACAGTTTCCCAATATACTACTTGCGCGTGTTGGGGTGGTCTCCTGGTGAGGGATGTGGGCCTGTGGATGCCCCTAGACCAGGCCTGGCATTGCAGAGTAGGTCCAATGTTGGGCAGAGTCTGATGTGAAAGTCCTGTAACCAAGCTAGTAGGCATCCATTACTGTGCAGGGGTCTGTGGGTATCAGGTATGCTGCAATCAGCGTCAGGTTTCCCTGTACATGGACTGGTGACTAGCATTGTTACTGTTAGTGCATTGCCTAGTGCGTGGGGCTGTTCCCTGTGTGTTTGTGTGTCATGTACACCAACGGTGGTGTTGTTGCCACCATTGACCAAGTGTATCCTTTGTCTCTTCCCCGCCTTTTTGTTTTCTCACCCTGTCCTTCTGTGTATTAGCATCATCTGGCGGAGGAGCAGAGGCACCGGCGACGGAAGGAGCTCCATCCCAAATGGCCCAGGAGGCCAAATCCACCGACGGTGAGGGCACCAGTAGGACGGAGGGCGAGGGGAGCACCACGGCAGAGATAGGAAGGGACAGTTCGAATTGTGATACCTCCTCCGATGGAAGCTCCCTGGTGGTAGCAGGCACCTCTGTGGCCACCCCAACTACAGGTACAGCCACCACCCCCATACCAGCTGTGCCCTCCCAGCAGCCCCTCAGTGAGTTTCCCGTGCCCGCTCACCCAGGAGGGTGGGCATCTCCTTCACCCCAGACACCTCAGGTCCTGCCCCAGTTAGCCCTCCTGCCCTGAGTGAGGAGGCTCTTGACCTCCTGCGATCCATCTCTGTTGGGCAGTCAACCATTGTAAATGCCATCCAGGGGTTGGCAGCCCATTTGCAACAAACAAATACAATCCTGGAGGGCATTCACTCTGGCATGGCAACCCAACAGAGATGAATCCAGGCTCTGGCCTCCTCTCTAGTGGCAGCCATTGTCCCTGTTACCAGCCTCCCACTCCAACTTCCTGTACCTAGTCCCATTCCCCTCAAGCCCAACCTATCCCAAGCACACAGGCAGACCATCATGCACACAAGACAACACACAAGAGTGGCTCAGACAAACACAAGCACCACACATCATCCCACAGAAACTCACACAAACACCATCCAGACGCAGACACACCAACATCCACTGCCTCCACTGTGGCCCCCTCCTCATCCTCCACCTCCCTCCCAGTTGCGTCTACACTCACACCTGCATGCACTACATCCTCATCCACTACCACCATCATGCCTATCACTACACTCACCTCACTGGCAGTCATCACCCACCCAATCCATGCACATGTCCCCTGTGTCCTCTCCCACTGTGTCTGTGCCCCCTCCTCCCAAAGTACACAAACACAAACACTCAGACCCCCCAAAAGCCATCCAACTCACAAAAGCACCCAGCCAACGCACCTGCACCCAAACACATCAGACAGACACCTCCAACCACCACTCCCTCTTCCTCCACTCCCAAACCTTCACCCTCTTCCCGCTTCAGTGTCCCTAAGAAGCTTTTCCTCTCCGCCATTGACCTCTTCCCTAGCCCTCCCCACTCCCCGTCCTTCATGTCGGGCCAGGGTGGGCAGAACCCATTCTAGTACCTCAGCCACACAGTCCACTGCTACAGTTGTTTCGGCAGCTACTGCAGGTGTGAGCGGCTCCAAGGACACAGCCATCAGCACTGCCAGTGTTCCTGCACCAGCTGCAAAGGGGAAGGGAAAGGATTCACCACCAGCTGCCAAGGGGAAGGAGGCACCACCACATGGCAGGGGCAAGGAGGTACCAAAACGTGGCAAGGGCAAGGTCAATAGCCTCCTCACTCAGGTCAGCAGGGCTAACTGGGGCAGGGCCTGAGGTGCCTGGGGTGAAGGAGATGCCCACCTTCCTGGGTGAGTGGGCACGGGGAACACGCCGAGGGGCTCCTGGGAGGGCGGTGTTGGTACACGGGTGGCGGCTGTACCTGTAGGTGGGGTGGGTACAGCGCTGTCTGCCACCACTAGGGAGCTTCCATCAGAGGATGCATCACTTTCAGTACTGTCCTCTCCTGTCTCCTCCTTGGTGTTCCCCTTGCCCTCTGTCCCACTGGTGCCCTCACCGTCGGTGGATTCGGCCTCCTGGGCCCTGTGGGATGCAGCTCTTCTGCTCCTCCGCCAGATGATTCTAATGCACAGAAGGACAGGGTGACACAACAAAAAGGAGGGAAGAGACAAAGAAAACACTTGGTCGATGACGGCACCAACACCACCATTGGCGTACACAACACACTCATACACAGGGAACAACCCTACGCACTAGGCAAAGCACTACCAGTCACAATGCTAGTCACCAGCCCATGGACAGGAATACCTAACCCCAATTGCAGAATGCCTGAGACCCACAGAGAAATGCCCAGTAGTGGATGCCCACTAGCTTTGTTGGAGGAAGATTTCATGAGTCCCTGCCCCATATGGAACCTACCCTGCAGTGTCCGGCCTGGCCTCAGGGCACCAACAATTCCAGATACCACCCTACCACGCGCAAGTAGTATATTGGGAAACTGTACTCACTCCCTTGTGGCTACTGTGATGCACTCACGCGCCCATCCAGCTCCAGATATGCCACTGCCAGTACACTCATGGCCCACCATATCCCTCCCATCCCCTTACGCACATACATTGGCCACCCTACATGCAGCATGCTGCCCAGGACCCCTCAACCAACCCCCCCTACATGAGGCCATCACGTATAGCACTCCATACGTTCATGCCCCAGGCATCACGCTCACAGTGTAATCACCTGTTAGTCTGGAGGCCCATACAGCATTCGGTACTCGGGTAGGACCCCATCTACCAGTCCCTCTAACTCTGCAGTGGTGAAAGCAGGGGCCCTTTCCCCAGTGACTAGAGCCATGGTCGCTTCCAGACACAGGTCACAGCAGCACTTGCAGTGTAGGTCCTCTCCTGTTGAAGGTCAGGTAGCAAGTGAGAGAACAGATAGGAAATGACTGTCACATCCGCAGTGGTGCGTACCCTTGCCGCCGGCGTACATCACCATTGGCTACTGTAACCCATAGGGCCCAATGACAACCAATGAGGAGTTGCATGGCGGTACTCGGACGCCTCCTGCAACAGCACACAACGACAGCGGCATTACATCATTACCACATGTCCCTCCTAACAGGCCAGGTGGGCGCCATTTAAGGCAGGGGGGCAGACCATGGCACTTAACTGCGTCACAGCACACATAGGTACCATTTTGCCCTATACAACAACATACCATTTCTGTCACAATTTTCAATGTAATTTACGTTTTGAAAATGTTGACTACTCACCAAATGCTTATCGTTTTGCCCCCTAGAATACAACCGCTGCTGATAAATAGGAGATGGAGACATCCCCCTGAGTACAGACCCCTGGTGGACTTTGAAGCAATGGAGGACAGGTACATTATCCTCACCTACAGACTTGACAGGACCACAATCCAAGAGCTGTGTGCCCAATTGGAGCCAGACCGGATCTCTGCTATCCGTCACCCCACTGGGATCCCCCCTCTTTTGCAAGTCCTATCAGTGCTCCATTTTCTGGCAAGTGGCTGCTTCCAAGTGACAGTGGGCTTGGCAGCAGGAATGTTTCAGCCAATGTTCTCAATAGTGCTGACCAGAGTGTTGTTGCCCCTGATGAAACACATGTGCAGCTCAATTGTTTTTCCCCAGGTGGAGGATTTGGCCACAGTGAAGGCGGACTTCTATGCAGTGGGACATATCCCTAACATCATTGGGGCAATAGATGGAACACATATTGCCTTTGTCCCCCCCCCCCCCCCGGAGAAACAGGTCTTCCGAAATCGAAAGAGCTTTCACTCTATGAATGTGCAGATAGTGTGCCTGACGGACCAGTACATTTCCCATGTCAATGCAAAGTATCCTGGGTCTGTGCATGATGCTTTTATCCTGAGGAATAGCAGCATCCCATATGTGATGGCTCAACTCCAGAGGCACTGGGTGTGGCAAATAGGTGAGCCCATGGTCTGCCCCCAGTACATGTTGGTATACGGGTATGGGGTTGGCCCTAAGGGTTAGTGTAAGGAAATGACATCCTTGGCATGGTTACACCCTGACTTTTTGCCTTTTGCTGATGCCAGTTATGAGTGAAAGTGCGCTGGGACCCTGCAAACCGGGCCCCAGCACCAGTGTTCTTTCCCTAAACTGTACCTTTGCTTCCACAATTGGCACAGCCCTGGCACTCAGATAAGTCCCTTGTAAGTGGTACCCCTGGTAACAAGGGCCCTGATGCCAGGGAAGGTCTCTAAGGGCTGCAGCATGTCTTATGCCACCCTGGGGACCCCTCACTCAGCACATGAACACTGCCTCACAACTTGTGTGTGCCGTTGGGGAGAAAATTACTATGTCGACATGGCACTCCTCTCAGAGTGCCATGCCAACCTCACACTGCCTGTGGCATAAGTAAGGCACCCCTCTAGTAGGCCTTACAGCCCTAAGGCAGGGTGCACTATACCACAGGTGAGGGCATATGTGCATGAGCACTATGCCCATATAGTGTCTAAGCAAAACCTTAGACATTGTAAGTGCAGGGTAGCCATAAGAGTATATGGTCTGGGAGTTTGTCAAACACAAACTCCACAGTTCCATAATGACTACACTGAAATCTGGGAAGTTTGGTATCAAACTTCTCAGCACAATAAATGCAGACTGATTTCAGTGTGGAATGTAAAATGAACCAAGAGGGCATCTTAGGGATGCCCACTGAATACCAGTCCAATTCCTAGTTCTAGGCTTACCAGTTTCTGCCAGACTGCCACAACCAGACGAGTTTCTGGCCACATGGGGAGAGCGCCTGAAGGAAATGTGACACCTGGCAGTGAGCCTCAAAGGCTCACCCCTTTTGTTACAGCACCACAGGGCATCCCAGCTAGTGGAGATGCCCACCCTTCTGGCCACTGCCCCCACTTTTGGCGGCAAGGCTGGAGAAGATAATTAGAAAAACAAGGAGGAGTCACCCACCTAAGGTGCCCTGAGCTGAGGTGACCCCTGCCTTTAGAAATTGTCCATCTTAAGTTTGGAAGATCCCCCCAATAGGATTAGAGATGTGCCCTGCTCCCCTCATGGAGGAGGCACAAAGAGGGTGTAGCCACCCTCCAGGGCAGTAACCATTGGCTACTGCCCCCTAGACCTAAACACACCCCTACATTTAGTATTTAGGGGCACCCCAGGACCCAGGAAATCAGATTCCTGCAACCTGAACCAAGAAGAAGGCATGCTGACCTGAAAGCCCTGCAGAGACGACGGAGACGACAACTACATTGGCCCCAGCCCTACCGGCCTGTCTCCTGACTCAAAGAAAACTGCAACAGCGACGCATCCAACAGGGACCTGCGACCTCTGAAGCCACAGAGGACTGCCCTGAACCTAAGGATCAAGAATCTCCCGTGAGCAGCGGCTCTGCTCCACAACAGCTACAACTTTGCAAATTTCTTGCAACTTTTAAAGACTTCCTCATTTAGTGCCTGTGTGTGTAAAACAAATGTTTAACACTACCTTCTGATAAGCCTACTGCTCGACCACACTACCACAAAATAGAGCATTAGAATTATTTGCCACTATCTTACCTCTAAGGGGAACCCTTCTACTCTGTACACACTATCTCTTACTTTGAGATAGTATATACAGAGCCAACTTCCTACATGGGTGGATCGGAGGTGGGGTCTAAGACTTGGAATTTGCTGGACTAGAACTGGTGTGTGTCAAGACAAGGGCACAGTGCAGGGCTAAGGTTGAAAAAGAAGTGTTGGAGTCTGGAATAATGGCCCAACCTTCTAAGAGAAAAGGAACGAAGACTGGGGAACCAGCTTCAACACACCAAAAGAAGCAGAACCTCTCTTCCCAGGAAGATGTTATATCCACTCAGGGAACTGAGTCCATGGAGCTGGGACCTTACCAGATTGAGCTCTTGGGCTCAGGGGGACCCTCAAGGGAACAGCTGTGTAAGGGGCAAGACAGCAAGCAGCTGAGCAAGAAAAAGGAAATGTCAGTGGAACTCACAGGGTCTATTGGGAAGATGGACTGCTTTACACTGAGGCAAGGGATCCCAAACCTGGTGCCACTAGGATAGTGGTAGTGCCTCAGGAGTTTAGGGAGTTCATTCTGACCTTAGCCCATGACATTCCCGTTGCTGGGCATTTGGGATAAACAAGGCATGGGAGAGGTTAGTCAACGATTTCTATTGGCCCATTATGTCCCAGAAGGTTATGGAGTTTTGCACCTCCTGTGTCACCTGTCAAGCCAGTGGTAAGACAGGTGGCTATCCAAAGGCCCCCCTCATTCCACTTCCAGTGGTAGGAGGTCCCCTTTGAATGATTGGGAGTGGATATAGTGTGTCTACTTGAACCTCCCACAGCCTCAGGGATTCAGTATATCCTAGTAGTAGTGGTGGATCATGCTACTAGGTACCCTGAAGCGATTCCCCTTAGGTCCACTACTGCCCCTGCAGTAGCCAAAGCACTCATAGGTACTTTTACCAAAGTGGGATTTCCTAAGGTGGTGGTTTCTGACAGAGGTACCAACTTCATGTCAGCTTACCTGAAACACATGTGGAATGAGTGTGTGGTGACTTACAAATTCACCACACCATACCATCCAGAAACCAATGGTCTTGTTGAGAGATTCAACAAGACATTGAAGGGCATGATCATGGGGCTCCCTGAAAAACTCAAAAGGAAATGGGATGTCCGCTTGCCATGCCTACTTTTCACCTACAGAGAGATGCCTCAGAAGAGTGTAGGGTTCTCCCCCTTTGAACTTCTGATTGCCCATCCTGTTAGGGGACCACTAGCACTTGTAAAAGAAGGCTGGGAGAGACCTCTTCACAAGCCTAAACAAGATGTGGTGGACTATGTACTAGGCCTACGTTCAAGGATGGCCGAGTACATGGAAAAGGCAAGCAAAAACCTAGAGGCCAGCCAACAGCTCCAGAAGATATGGTATGACCAAAAGGCTGCTATGGTTGAGTTTCAGCCAGGGCAGAAAGTCTTGGTTCTGGAGCCTGTAGCTCCAAGGGCACTTCGGGACAGATGGAGTGGCCCTTACCCAGTTCTTGAAAAAAAGAGTCAGGTCCTGGTGGACCTAGGCACTAGCAGGACCCCCAACAGGGTGATCCATGTGAACCGCCTCAAAATATTTCACAATAGGGCAGATGTAAATATGTTAATGGTTACTGATGAGGACCAGGAAGCAGAGAATGAACCTCTCCGTGGTCTCCTCTCCACTGACCCTAAATATGGCTCAGTAGATGGAGTGACCTATTCAGACACCCTCTCTGGCCAACAACAGGCTGACTCAGGCAAGTCCTCCAGCAGTTTGCTGAGCTCTTTTCTTTAACCCCTGGTCAGACACACCTGTGTACCCATGATGTGGACACAGGAGATAGTATCTCTGTCAAAAGCAAAATATTTAGACAGTCTGACGAAGTTAAGGAAATCATCAAAGTGGAAGTCCACAAGATGCTGGAGTTGGAGTGATTGAGCACTCTGACAGTCCCTGGGCTAGCTCAGTGGTCTTGGTCCCCAAACCTCACACAAAAGATTGCATGAGAGATATGAGGTTTTGGGTGGACTACAGAGGGCTTAACTCTGTCACCAAGGCAGATGCTCACCCCATTCAAAGGGCAGATGAGCTCATAGATAAATTAGATGCTGCCAAATTCTTAAGTACCTTTGACTTGACAGCAGGGTACTGGCAAATAAAAATAGCACCAGGAGCAAAAGAGAAAACAGCATTGTCTACACCTGATGGGCCCTACCAGTTTACTGTGATGCCCTTTGGCTTAAAGAATGCCCCTGCCACCTTCCAAAGGTTGGTGAATCAAGTCCTTGCTGGCTTGGAGTCCTTTAGTGCAGCTTATCTTGATGATATTTTTGTCTTTAGCTCCAACTGGCAGGATCACCTGGTCCACCTGAAGAAGGTTTTGCAGGCCCTGCATACAGCAGGCCTCTCTATCAAGGCATCTAAATGCCATATAGGGCAGGGTACTGTGAATTACTTGGGTCACCTTGAAGGTGGATGCCAAGTTCAGCCACTCCAACCCAAGATCCACACTATTCTGGACTGGGTAGCTCCAAAAACCCAGACTCAAGTCTGGGCATTCCTTGGCTTGACTGGGTCCTATAGGAGGTTTGTGAAGGAATATGGATCATTAGTGATACCCCCCACAGAACTGACCTCGAAGAAAATGCCAAAGAAAGTAAACTGGACAGTGGACTGTCAAAAGGCCTTTGACACCCAGAAGCAAGCAAAGTGTACAGCACCAGTTTTGAAAGCTCCAGATTACTCTAAGCAGTTCATTGTGCAGACAGATGCCTCTGGGCATGAGATAGGAGCAGTCCTGTCCCAAACAAATGATGATGGCCTTGACCAGCCTGTTGCTTTTATAAGCAGGAGGTTACTCCCCAGGGAGCAGCGTTAAAGTACCATTGAGAGGGAGGCCTTTGCTGTGATCTGGTCCCTGTAGAAGTTGAGACCATACCTTTTTGGTACTCACGTCATAGTTCAAACTGACCACAGACCTCTCAGATAGCTAATGCAAATGAAAGGAGAAACCCCTAAACTGTTGAGGTGCTCCATATCCCTTCAGGGAATGGACTTTGTAGTGGAACACAGACCTGGGACTGCCCATGCCAATGCTGATGGCCTTTCCAGGTTCTTCCACTTAGAAAATGAAAACTCTCTTGGGAAAGGTTAGTCTCATCCTCTTTCGTTTGGGGGGGGGGGGGTTGTGTAAGGAAATGCCTCTTTGGCATGGTTACCCCTCTGACTTTTTGCCTTTTGCTGATGCCAGTTATGATTGAAAGTGTGCTGGGACCCAGCTAACCAGGCCCCAGCACCAGTGTTCTTTCCCTAAACTATACCTTTGCTTCCACAATTAGCGCAGCCCTGGTACTGAGATAAGTCCCTTATAAATGGTACCACGGTACCAACGGCCCTGATGCCAGGGAAGGTCTCTAAGGGCTGCATATTCCCACTACTATGGCCAATTACTGTACCTTATGACATGTCTATTTACAGAGATCTGTGCCCCACTTTGGCTCCTGGTGTATTGACTGCAGCAAACTACAGTTCATACCTGTAAACATTACTGTACAGTTGAATAGCAATGTTTAAACCTTGTTAAACAAATACATATTTAAATGATTTGACATACTCCATACTTTTTTTTAAAGAGTGTTTATTTTAGTGCTAATAAGTAGAGGGGGATGTGCAATGGGCTGGGGGTGTGGGTGAAGGAGAGTCCAGGGTAGAGTCCAGTCTATTTGCATCACAGGTGCATTGTCCAAGGGGGCAGAGGAAGGGGAGCAATGACAGTTCAAGGTGGACAGGGTGACACAGTGGCACACAAGGGTTATAATCAGGGGAGTCCTATTTCCTGGTGGGGGTCTTGACAATGTTCTCTGGCTTCTGCCTGGATCGTAGGGACCATTGCATGGTGGTTCTCCAGGGGGTGGGGTGCTGGTGGCCTGTTGTTCCTGTGGCGGGCCTCCTGTCCACTAGCATCGGCGGAGCTGTTTATCAGTGTGGCTAGTGTCAGGGGCCCATTGGTGTGCCACTGCCTCCCTCATGGTGTTGGCCATGTCTGCCAGCACCCCTGCAATGGCGACAAGGGTGGTGTTAATGGACTTCAAGTCCTCCTTGATACCCACGTACTGTCCCTCTTGCAACCGCTGGGTTTCCTGCAACTTGGCCAGTATCTGGCCCATCGTCTCCTGGGAATGGTGGTATGCTCCCAGGATGTTGGTGAGTGCCTCATAGAGAGTCGGTTCCCTGGGCCTGTCCTCCCCCTGTCGCACAGCAGTCCTCCCAGCTTCTCTGTTGTCCTGTGCCTCTGTCCCCTGAACCGTGTTCCCATTGCCACTGACCCCAGGTCCCTGATCGTCCTGTGTTTGTGGGGTGTCCTGGGGTCCATCTAGTGGTGCACACACTGCTGATTGACGTGTCCTGGGGACAGAGGTATGGGCCCACTGGGTGGGTACTGTGATGGTGTTTCCTGAGGGGGGAGGCTCTGTGGTGGTATGGGACTTTGGCTGGGTGACCGAATGTCTGAAGGTCCCTGATGGGCCAGGTAGGTCATCCTGATCCAGGCGTACAGAGCTGCTGTCATCATTGTGGACCTCTTCTGGTGGGGGACAGGATGTTTCTGGCACCTCCTCTCCAGTGACATTGTGTGGGGAACCTGTGGGGATGTAAATGCAGTGTTATAGTTTCTGCGTGTAACATATTGTACAAGGGTGTGTTGCCCTGTTAGATTGTGTTTGCCCTGGCAGCTTAGGCTTCTGTGTGTGGTGATTTGGTTGGCCAGGTGATTGGCTCAAGTGTGCATACTTTAATGATGGGTGTCCATGCATTGGTGTTGCATGCAGGGCTTGGTATTGGGATGGGTGGGTTGTGATGGTGGGGTATGTGTGAGATGGTGGAGTGATGGGAGTGAGGGAGAGGGTAGGGGTATGTGATGGTATGCATGTAGGGGGGTGATAGTAGTAAAGATTTGACTTACCAGAGTCCAGTCCTCCTGCTACTTCTGCCAGGCCCTCAGGATGCATGATTGCCAAGACTTGCTCCTCCCATGGACGGTCATGATTCCATTTTTTTTACCGCCAGCCTGTTGGCGGTATTACCGCGCCTTTATCACCGACCACCAGGGTTATGATGAGGTCCATAGTCATGGTTGCGCATTTAAGAAATTAGGATGTTTTAATAATTGAACAAAATTGCTTGTCACTATTAAGTATAAATTGTGCATACAATACGGAGTTATGTCAATTGCCACAAAAGATGCAGGTGATGTATGTAGCGAGAGTTTTCTGATGACGTGCCCATGCTACTTAAAAATCTGGATTATTTTTATGGCAAACATGAATGCACTAACTTTAATATGTTTATGTGCAAGGCTTAAGCCTAGAAAACTAAAGTTTATGAGACCACCATATTGTTTTAGAATCCGGTTGGCATTAGTCACACTAACAAAAATAACAGAAAAGCAGTGAAGGGAAACTTGTGTTCTGCTGTCCAGTGAGGCACATGTAGAAGGCACTGTTATATGTGTATCTGGCACAGCAAAGATCACATACAGAGGAAAGGATGTTTGTGAATTTTTGCCTCTCAGATGTGTTCAGAGCACTTCTCTCTTCTCCATAGGGAATCATTGGGAAGGAAGGTGTAAATGAACCTAAGAATTTGGGTGGGGCTTACAAGAAGACTGTTTGCTTATGGAAAATGCCGACTACCACCGTCTGAATGGAGGCCTGAAAACTTTGCAAGGTAGGCAGGTATAGTACATAGCTTGCCATAAGGTAGTTAAGTACAAAGGGGCATATTTATACTCCATTTGCGCCAAATTTGTGTCGTTTTTTTCGACGCAAATTCGACGCAAAACTAACTCCATATTTATACTTTGGCGTTAGACGCGTCTAGCGCCAAAGTTCATGGAGTTAGCGTCATTTTTTTGCGTGAACACCTTCCTTGCGTTAATTATATGCAAGGTAGGCGTTCCCGTCTTAAAAAATGACTCTGATGCATATGCGTTGTATTTATACTCCCGGGCAAAAATGACGCCCGGGAGTGGGCGGGTCTAAAAAACCCGCATTTGCGCCGGATTTTAGCGCCTGGGTCAGGGCAGGCGTTAAGGGACCTGTGGGCTCAGAATGAGCCCAGAGGTGCCCTCCCCTGCCCCCAGGGACACCCCCTGCCACCCTTGCCCACCCCAGGAGGACACCCAAGGATGGAGGGACCCACCCCAGGGACATTAAGGTAAGTTCAGGTAAGTATTTTGGCCCATATTTATACTTTTTGACGCTAAACTGCGCTAACGCAGTTTAGCGTCAAAAAATTTAGCGCCGTCTAACGCCATTCTGAAGCGCCATGCGGGCGCCGTATTTATGGAATGGCGTTAGCCGGCGCAAGCAGACCGGCGCTGCCTGGTTTGCGTGGAAAAAAACCACGTACACCAGACAGCGCCGGTGTAGGGGGAAAATGGCGTATGGGCGTCTTAAAATGGGGCAAGTCAGGTTACGTCGAAAAAATCGTCGTAACCCGACTTGCGACATTTTTTTTCGACGCCCATCCCCCATCAACATGACTCCTATCATTGTAAAGATAGGAGTCATGCCCCCTTGCCCAATGGCCATGCCCAGGGGACTTCTGTCCCCTGGGCATGGTCATTGGGCATAGTGGCATGTAGGGGGGCACAAATCAGGCCCCCCTATGCCACAAAAAATAAATAAAAAAATACTTACCTGAACTTACCTTAATGTCTATGGGATGGGTCCCTCCGTCCTTGGGTGTCCTCCTGGGGTGGGCAAGGGTGGCAGGGGGGGTCCCTGGGGGCAGGGGAGGGCACTCTGGGCTCATTTTGAGCCCACTTGTCCCTTAACGCCATCCCTGACCCAGGCGTTAAAAAGCGGCGCAAATGCGCCGTTTTTGGCCACGCCCACTCCCGGGCGTCTCTTTTGCCCGGGAGTATAAATACCACGTAAAGGCCTGGGAGTCATTTTTTAAGACGGGAACGCCTCCCTTGCATATCATTAACGCAAGGAAGGGGTTCACGCTAAAAAATGACGCACACTCCGGGCACTTTGGCGCCCGAAGCGTCTAACGCCACAGTATAAATATGGCGTTAGTTGGCGTTAGTTCTGCGTCGAATTTGCGTCGAAAAAAACGACGCAAATTCGGCGCAACCAGAGTATAAATATGGCCCTTTATTTTTATTTTTTTGTGGCATAGGGGGGCCTGATTTGTGCCCCCCTACATGCCACTATGCCCAATGACCATGCCCAGGGGACAGAAGTCCCCTGGGCATGGCCATTGGGCAAGGGGGCATGACTCCTGTCTTTGCTAAGTCGGCGATGGCCTTCATTCCGTCGTGGAAGTTAGTTGTGGCAGTGGCGGGGTCCTTGGTGAGTTGGGTGTCATCAGCGTAAGAGACGATGTTGAGGTCATTTGATCGGACTATGTTGGTGAGCAGTGCCATGTAGACATTGAAAAGGGTCGGGCTGAGGGAGGATCCTTGAGGAACACTGCAGATGGTCTCGGTGGCTTCAGATCGGAAGGGAGGGAGGCGGACTCTCTAGGTTCTGCAAGTGAGGAAGGATGTAATCCAGTCTAGGGCTTTGTAGCAGATCCCTGCGTCATGGAGGCATGTGCGTAGGGTGTGGTGGCAGACGGTGTCAAAGGTGGCCGAGAGGTCTAGGAGGATGAGGGCTGCAGTTTCACCTCTGTTTAGCATGGTCCTGATGTCGTCGGTGACGGCGATCAGGGCAGTCTCGGTGCTGTGGTTGCTGTGGAAAACGGATTGAGATTGGTCCAGAGTGTTGTGGTCTTCAAGGAAGCGGGTCAGTTGACCGTTGATGATGTTCTTGATGACATTCACCAGGAAAGGGAGCAGGGAGATGGCCCATTAGTTCTTGAGATCTCTTGGGTCTTCCTTGGGTTTCTTTAGTAGGGCGTTGACTTCGGCATGCTTCCAGCTTTCCGGTAAGGTGGCGGTCTCGAAGGAGCTGTTGATGATCATTTGGAGTTGGGGGGGCGATGATGGTGCTTGCTTTGTTGAAGACGTGGTGAGGACAGGAGAGCAGGAGGTTGCTGTGGTTGGGGTCCTGTGAGTCGGGGTTTGTAGTGACAGCGGCTGTCGTGGGGTTCGAGATATGGAAGCTGTTGTGGATGTCTATGACCTTGCGGTGAAAGAAGGTGGAGAGGGAGTCGCAGAGGTCTTGTGAAGGTGGGGAGCCACTGGGGCAGGCCCTGGGGTTGGCGACTTCCTTAACGATGTTGAAGAGCTCTTTGCTGTCGTGTGTGTTGTTGTCGATGCGTCCTTGTAGGAGGATCACTTGGTGGTCCGGATGAGCAGGTGGTGCCTGCGGATGGCGTTCTTGAGGGCAGTGCGGTTGTTCTCTGTTTGTGTTGTCACTTCTCGAGTTTTCGGCAATCCAGTTTGGAGGCCTGAACCAGATGCCTTAGTGTTGGTACGGTTATTGGAGGGTTTCTTGATCAGGCGAGGGTGTTGGCGCAGTCGTCTATCCATTGCCTGAGGTTGTGGGCGGCGGTGTTGGGTGGCGGGGCTCGGCCGAGAGTGGAGATCAGTTGGTCTTCAGTGACCTTGTTCCAACTGCGGCGGGGGATCTGTTGTGGGTGGTGATCCGTGGTGGGCTTCTTGAAGGTAAAGTGGAAGCAGCAGTGGTCGGTCCAGTGTTGTTCAGTGGTGTGGCTGAAGGTGATGTGGCTGCTGGCGGAGAAGACGGGGTCGAGCATGTGGCCGGCAGAGTGGGTGGGTGTCGTGACGAGTTGTTTCATACCGAGGTTGGCGAGGTTGTCGAGCAGGGCGGTGGAGTTGCTGTCATTGGCGTTCTCGAGATAAAAGTCAGGTCAGGGTGCTTGCCCTCTGGTAGCTCAGCACAGAGCAGTCAGGATTAACTTAAGAGGCAATGTGTAAAGTATTTGTGCAACACACACACACAGTAACACCATGAAAACACCACAAAAAGACTCCACAGAGGATTAGAAATCTAAAGAATATTTATCTGAGTAAAACAAGACTAAAATGATATTAATCCAACCAGTAGAAGTTGTAATATAATTTTTTAAAGATTAAGGGACAGATGAACGACACCGAGTTTTGCGACTCTCAATTTGCGACTGATTTGCGAGCCAAAAAAACATATGTACAACAGTGTACTTCACACTATTTGTGATTCCCAATGGGGTCGCAATTGACCGACCTCATTCATATTAATGAGGTAGGTCACAATTTGCAATCCCATTGGGAATGGCTGCACTCACAGGGATAGTGGCCTGCTGGAGACAGCAGACCACCATGTCTGTGACTGCTTTTAAATAAAGCAGTTTTTTTTGTCTGTTTTCAAAAAACAAAAATTAAAAGTTTTCTTTTCGTTTTTTCAGAGCAGACAGTGGTCCCACAGACCACTGCCTGTTCTGAAAAAGTGTTTTTGCTACCATTCACAAAGGGGGAGGGGTCCCATGGGGACCGCTTTCAGTTTGCGACTGGGTTAGCACCAATTTGAAATTGGTGCTACCTGCAATTGTTTTGTGACTGCATTCACGGTCATAGAACAATCCTGCATCGCACTGCAACTCGCAATTAGGAAGGGAACGCCACTTCCTAACTGCGACTTACAAACCATTTTTGCGATTTGGTAAATAGATTACAGAATTGCAAAAAAGGATCTGCACATCACAAAATGCTTTCTCATCACAAACATCCAGATTTGGCGAATCGGGCCGTTTCTGACAAGAAAAATGCTTTGTACATGTGGCCCTAAATGTGAGATACTGCTTAGAAGTCACTAGCGGTCAAAAGGTTACTTGAGGTCATGAAAGACTGGTGAAAATCAAAAATTCAGACTGACTGCGATGGAGAGTAGGCCAGCTGCAGGACCCAGATCGGCTCAGCTAACAAAGTACCCTGGATGATGCTTTAGTCGACATTGAGATTCCACTGCATCACTGTCTAGCTGCACAAAGGGGGTCCAGCATCATCATACAGGTCAGTTGAAGTCAATGCAATGCATCATCGTCAGGCGATGCCAAGTGTCGCCATCAAACCGTGCAGACTGTGGATCCGATGTCATTGAGCAGCTTCTGCATCAGTATTAAAGGGTGATGCAGCACAATTTTATAAGCACTCAAGGTCATGTGTCAATTTTTGCAGGAATCAGCAGCAGAACCCACTTCTGAGGTCCAGGACTGGAAAGGAGCATCTCAAGCAAGGGTAGGACTCAGAAATGGCAGAGTCGAGCATCACTAGTAGTGTTGAAGGCAGTCTTCAATGTCTCTGAGACTGCAGGAGATTAGAGGGCAAGCCAGCAAGCCCTTGGAGTCACTATGGTTCAGCAGGATGGGTCCAGTCCTTGTCCTCAGTAGGGCAGAGCTCAGCAGGCAACAGGGCAGGGCAGCTCAGTTCAGCAAACCAAAGAAGCAGTTGCTTGGAACAATCAGTCCAGGCAGAGTGGCAATCCTTACGGCACATCGGTCTTTACTCCAGCAGAGTTCTTCCCAAGTCCAGTAGTGATCTGATTTCAGGGGGTCAGTGCCTCTGAAGTGGGAGTGACTTCAAAGCAGCTCATTTTAGTGCACAGGCCCCCTTTCATCCCAGCCCTGGCTCAAGACTATGAGATGGGAGTAATCCGCCTTTTGTGTTGGGGCTCAGTCCACTACCCTTTCATGTGTAGATATGAGCACTTCCCGTCCTCCCTGCCCAGGAAGATCAAACAATATGCAGATGAGTGAAGATGCAGTTTAGTGCCCTGTGTTGTGGCTATCTGGAAGGAATGCACAAATGTAGCTGTCACCCAGCCAAGACCAGACATTTATTGGAAACAGCCTGTCAGGCACACAGAGCAGTGAGAACAGAGAAATGCCAACTTTCTAAATGTTGCACTTCTAAAATGTAATAATAAATCCGACTTCACCAGTAAAAAGGATTTATCATTATAATTCCAATGATATGATACATTGTGTTGCTACTCCCTTCCAATCAGCTTAAAGTATATCACGGAATTCCCAATGCTGGCCTATGAGAGTAGCAGGCCTCACTGTAATGAAAAACTACTATAGGAGTTTTTCATTACAAGGACACGTACAATTTAAAAGTATGTGTCGTGCCTTTTACTTACATTCGCTCCTTGCACTATGGGCTACGTAGGCCCTTCCTCAGGGGTGACTTATATGTGATAAAAGCAGAGTCTGAGGTGTGGCAAGAGGTTTTAAATGCCAAGTCCAAGTGGCAGTGAAGCTGCACACAGTCTCTGCAATGGGAGGTCTGAGACATGTTTACAAGGCTACCTGAGTGGGTGGCATAATCAGTGCTGCAGGCCCACTAGTAGCATGTAAGTTACAGGCCCTGGTTAGAAGGTATAACAATTTGCAAGGGACTTACAAATACATTAAATATGTCATTTGGGGACACACCAATGTTACCATGTTTAAGGGAGAGACACAAGCAGTTTAGCTCTGGTTAGCAGTAGTAAAATGCTCAGAGTCCTAATGCAAACAAAATGATACAGCAAAAACAGGAGGTGAAAAGCAAAATATCTAGGGTAAGGCCACACTAAGGATGCCAAGTCTAACCCTTATGTTGTAGTGAAGGTGATTTTGAACCTAGATGTGCTGTCAACCAACTGTGAGTTCATAATGATGCACACCATTTACAGATAGGCCCTGATTACAAATCAGGTGGAGTAGAATTCCAGCATGGAATTCCTCTCTGTCTGATAATGTATGGCAAAGTGTTCTCACACATGGGTTTCCAGAAGCAGTAAATCACCTGAACTGATTTTTCTGTCAGGCAATTCAGGCCAGTAAAATTGAATGGGACTGTGCCTGATAAAGCAGCTAGTCCTCATGTTGCACTTCATTATAACTTTTTTGCATGTAACTGGGTTATTATTCTCAACCACTAGCAATCACTCGGGTCGCATTCCAGTACATCTTTTTTTGACCACTGTGCCCTTAGAATCAAAGGCCCACCTTATTAAAGTCACCACCAGTTTAGAGATATAGGGCCTGATTCGCAAATGTAAATGTACACTTTCGTATTTGTTTACGATTGTATGCTATTCAAAAGGGGATTCATGAATAGCATCTAGATTATAGGCCTGATTCACAAATATCTCTGCATTGGTGGCAGAGGTCCTGCAGTTGTGGGGGAGTCTCTGCACTGCACTTTGAGCTGAATCTCTGCAATGAGAATCCTCATTGGTGAGATATTGCTCTGAGTGCAAAGACTCTCCTCTAACTGTGGGACCTCCGCCACAAGTGCGGAGGCCCGTTGTGAATCAGGCCCATGTTTTTATGTGTGGAGACTCTGCACTCGTAAAGATACTACTCGGAAATCTAATTGTGAATAGCAAACAATCGCAAACTTTCAGGAAAGTGTACATTTACCTTTGTGAATCAGGTTCATAATTGCTAATTTATTTTGCCCCTATGGTAAAGTAAATGCCATATTTGCATTGCCATTTCTTGGCATAACATACTTAAAATCGCATGCATAGATTAGAATTGTATTGTTCCTGAAACTTCAAAAGTGCAGTGGCAGTTGTGTAATGTCTTGTCTTTTCTGGACATTGCTAATGTTTTTTTTAAAACTTGGGGGCATATTTATACTCTGTTTGCACCGAATGTGCGTCAAAAATGTTGACGCACATTCGGCGCAAACCATGCCCCATATTTATACTTTGGCGCCTGACCCCGCGGAAGTTAAAATTTCATCATGTGCGTCATTTTTGGGAAGCGGGAAACTGCCTTGTGTTAATGATATGCAAGGTAGGCGTTCCCTTCCAAAAAATGACTTTAAGGCATGTGCGCCTTATTTATCCCCCAGCCTCATTTTGACTCACAGGAGGGGGTGGGCCTTAAAAAACGGCGCACAGCCTGATGTGTGCCGTTTTTTAACGCCTGGGTCAGGGCATGCGTTAAGGTATCTGTGGGCTCGGAAGGAGTCCAGAGGTGCCTTCCCCTGCCCCCAGGGACACCCCCTGCCACCCTCACCCACCCCTGGAGGACACCCATGGATGGGGGGACCCATCCCAGGGAAGTAGAGGTAAGTTCAGGTATGTATTTTTGTACGTTTTTTTTTAAGTGGCATAGGGGGACATATGTCTCCTGGGCATGGCCATTGGGCAAGGGGGCATGACTCCTGTCTTTGCTAAGACAGGAGTGATGTCAATGGGGATTGTGCGTCAAAAAAAATGGAGCAAGTCCGGTTTGAGGCCTGATTTTTGCCTCACACCTGACTTGCACCATTTTTTGACGCACAACCCCCATTTTCCCATACGCCGGCGCTGCCTGGTGTGAGTCATTTTTTTTTACTCAGACCAGTCCGCAGCGCTGGCTAACGTAATTCCATAAATAAGGCGCTCGCATGGCGCGTTGGAATGGCGTTAGCCTACGGTGACATTTTTGACGCACAACTGCATTGGCGCAGTTGTGCGGCAAAAAGTATAAATATGGCCCTTAGGCCAAACGATCTCAAATCGTACAATTTACAGTGCACCGGAAATAGGAAATCAATGACTCCCTTTAGAAGGTATATACAATGGCTCATTTAAGCAGATGGTGTACGATATAGTTGTATCTCAGGAACACGACCTACTTTCAATCTCATGCTTCAGTTTTATTTTGCTAGTATGTATCAATGTAAAAGCAGGTCAATATATTCAAGCAACTGTTTGTTCGCACCATGCTAATAACTTTTCCGTAAAGATTTGGGATTCGTACTGCTATATAATTCTCTGAGAAACTGTCTATCACAACACATTCCTCACCTCCTTATTACGGTCACATCTGCCTGTGAAGAGGCCTATCCTATACAGAGGTGTTCTGAAACATTTTAAAGATAGCATTGTAAGATGTATCAAAAAGTCAAATACGAGCTACAATAAAAACAACCTTTAGTTTTGCTAGAAGGCCTTCACTACATTCATTGCTATGTTTGCAATCCAATTCACCTAAAGTGCATTGGGCATTAAAAGCAAGAGCTTCTGCCAATGTTTGGTGCTAAAACATGCCATTAATGTGAAGTGATTAATGACAAGGCATGCCATTATTTTGAAGTGACTCATGAGACTTTTTTGCTACGGTTTCCTCACATTCTTTCTTTGTAAATTGTAATATTCTGTATGTCATTCATTTTGTTGTCATACTACCGCAATTCTCACAGTTAATTCATTTGAAAATATTCTTGTATAGCCCTTCATACGACAGTTGTTGCTATTACAAAATACTCAAATAATGCAAATTCAATTAGTTTATTACTTTCAGCAACACATAAACACATTAAAACAATATTGCACATACTTATACGGATACATAATTCAAGTCCACTTCCTAGAATATCCAATAGGTTATAGCATCAGAACAGTTTAAAAAAGGCACATATTCTTACAGTGCATAACTCATTACTTAGCAGCGTTAAAGGTGCTAACCAGAGTAGAGAAAAAAATCTGCTTTCTTTACACAGTTCTGAGGCTATATCACCAGGATTAGGCATTTTAAGACGTTTTATTGGTTAATGATGTCTACTTGCGTTTTAAGTAGTATCATTCACTGGATGGCTCCTGTAAGCAAGTTCTCAAAGGGTTTAACTCACTTCCAGATTGCTACCTATTTTATGTGTTGCTGGTATGTAGCATGACATAAATATTATGCCATAACCTACTTTTGGTGCGCTATGTACTGTACGGATGCCCATTTGCCCATTTGTGGTCATGCACCAGTTTATCTGTCCAAATTCTTTTAGTCACACGATTCCTCACGGTGCCTAAGATCATCGTCTACTCACCAACTGTACAGACACTTTAGTTTAAATGATTTGGAGGTAGATCGTTTCAGGTGCAGAACACTTTCTGGCATACATTCCACAACAATTAAAAATTGAAAAATTATTTCTAGACAAGTCAGGTAGATTACATTTTTATTTTGTCATATTGTTGTCTCTCAGCAGACTTATCCAGTATCCTTCTTAATTCCTGCTTTGTAGTCTTACTCTTACTCACCAGTCAAATCCAGAAAAGTGACATAAAATATAGTCCTTCCTGTCAAGCTAATCAATCTTTGATCACATTGTTATCCCTTCACTAATTTCATTTTATTGCTTCTAAGATATATTTCTACTCTCTTTTCACTAAAAAATCTTTTCTGGTGTCTCCTGTGAGAAATTGATGTTTTAGTTGAGAGGGCTAAGTATCCAATAACAGTACATGTCAGAAGGAACCAGAGATTCAACTTTTTAAATTTATAAATAGAAATATCGCCAAAAAGCTTTAGGCATCAACTGTGACATTCTGGTTGCAGTAGTCAGGAACCTAGACATGATTTAAGGCTACCGTGATGTATTATGGGTTGACTACAAAAAACAGGTTTGACCCTGTTGAAAGTTTTACTTCTCAGAAATGGAAGTCCAAAATCTTCAATCCGACAAGGCAGCAAGCTGTGGCAGACAAGGGCCTTACAAGGTCAGATAGCCATCCCTGCTAAGCAGTTGATTTTAAGTGGGAAAACTCACAGTGGAAGAGATTTCAATTTCACCCCCCAAAAAAGGCCACCTCTAGCCAGATACTTTTAGTGCCTTCACTCAGTGAAGATTACTATGTTTGCACTTTTTTGGAGCTTGGATTGTTCCAGTTGGGCATGGATACAGTTTGAAAGCTGTAGCTGAAGCAGGCTACATAAGGCCGGATATCTTCTCTACGAGGTTCTGCAAAATCAGATTTGCTGTTCTGGAATAGCTATGAGAAGGAGAAACCAGAATCTTCAGCCCAGAGGCAACACACCTTGGTCAGATTGTCTTGGCAGATTTGTCCAGGTCCCCCACAGATCTTTGCAGCCAAAAGGTTTTTAAGTCTCATGGTCACTTGGGGTCAGAACTCCCTCCAGCAGAAGCCTCCAGCAGGGTCCAGGGCAGACCCAGATGAAACTGGTCAGTAGGGCAATTGCAGGAATGACCAGTTGTAGCTTGTAGTGTTCCTGTAGCTTGAGTAGGAGGTCACCCTTGTGACTCTGTGTCCACCTCTTTGTCCTGGATACTACAGGGAGGATAGGTCTAGTCCTTCTGGGCTCTTCTCAGGTCTCAGAGAGCAGACTCAGGCCCTCATTACGACCCTGGCGGTCAGTGATAAAGTAGAGGTAATACCGCCAACAGGCTGGCAGTAATTACCTCCAAATTATGACCATGGCGGTGATTTCTCCGATAGACAGCCAATGTACCACACCGACCGCCAGGGTGGAAACAACAGTCACCACAGAAGTAGCCACCTACAGCCGGGCGGAGGACAAAGTACTGCCCACCTTATTTTGACACACAACTCTGACACCTTTTTTGGGGCAGGACCAATGCCATCAAAAGCCTGGCGGAAACACATGGCAGAAGTGAAAGGACTCACCATTGGAGACACAGGGAAGAAACACACCATCATGGAACCCGAACTTCAAGTCTTTCCGATGATCTTCTATGTTATGCTGCACCTGGAACACCAACGCATGCGAAGATGACAATGGTGAGTACAGACGCCTAGCACATAAGGGAGGGTGAGAGGAAAAAGAGAGTGACACACACACACACACCCGACATACTCACACCATGCACACAACAATATGCATTACAAAAACAATTTGACCACGAAAATGTGCAGAATAATGCAAAGACAACAGGAACTTACAAAAATGATTGTGATCAGTCCAACAATAAAATGTAAAATCCAATTTTGCCATGAAACAGATCTGTTCACTTGTATAAAAAAGGGACACTGCCCAGTTCATAGTTCAAAGGGCCCACATGGCCACAGGGCACAGTCCAAGGCCCCACTCGAATCTGGCTCCAATCTGGATAAAACACTGCAGGGGCATCAGTTGTCAAATAGACAGGCACCTCAGGGGGAGGTGGGTGGGCACCTCAACATGCCCTGTGCTTTGTCCTGGGGAGTGGAAGGCCACAGTCTCTCAAGTGGGTGTCTTGCCCACTGGTTCTGGAGGGGGCAACATGTCCATTGCTCTTTGTCTTGGGGAGTGCAAGGCCACAGTCTCTCAAGTGGGTGTCTTGCCCACTGGTCCTGGTGGGGGAGGCTGGACTATATGACAGTGATGGCTGCACTGTGGCAGTGGTTGTGGGAGGCTCCTGGCCATGCCCTGCACCCTATGAGGGCTGCACTGTGGTGGTGGTTGTGGGAGGCTCCTGCACAACGCCTGCACCCTAAAAGGGCTGCACTGTGGTGGTGGTTGTGGGAGCTCCTGCTCAGCCCCTGAACCCTCTGATTGCTGCACTGTGGTGGTGGTTGAGGGAGGCTCCTGCTCAGCCCCTGCACTCTCTGATGGCTGCACAACCACAGCTAGCGGTGGGGGCCCTGTGTCAGCTGCTGGTGGTGGCAGTGTTTGGCTAGCAGCTTCCGCTGGAGTAGATTACCTCCACTCCTCCTGCTCATGGGTTGGGGATCCCTTACCCTTCCTAGCACTGGTGGATGGGTTCTTCCCCCCTCTGCCTGCTGGTGCAGGCTCCTTCCCCTTCTTTGCAGCTGGTGCAGGCTTCTTCCCCTTATTTCCAACTGGAGCAGGCTCCTTCCCCTTCTTTGCAACTGGTGCAGGCTCCTTCCCCTTCTTTGCAGCTGCTGCAGGCTTCTTCCCTTCAGTATTGTTGGCCTGGAATCCTTACCACCACGAGTAGGTGGTGCTACCACTGGGCCCGTGGACTGTTTGGCTGAGATGCTGGGCTGGGTCCTGGCTACCCTGCCCATACTTGCAGGAGGGGGAAGGGAGGAGTAGGGAAGGGGTCAATCATGGAAACTTAAGGGATGTTGGGGCAGGAAGAGGGAGGGGTAATGGAAGTGGAGGATGAGGGAGTGGTTGTTGGAGGTGTTTGTCTGCTGTATTTGGGTGCAGGTGCATAGGCTGTGCTGTTGTGAGATGGATGGCTGTTGGGTGTCTGAGTGCTTGCATTTGTGTCCTTTAGGAGGGGGGGACAGATACGGTGGGAGATGACACAGGGGACGTGTGCATGGATGTTGTGGAGGTGTCTGCCAGTGAGGTGTGTGTTCTGCTTGGTGTGGTGATGATGCTTGTAGTGGATATTGATGTAGTGCATGCAGGTGTGAGTGTAGACGCAACTGAGTGGGAGGTGCAGGAGGAGGGTGAGGCGGAGACAGTCGAGAGAGTGGATGTTGTCGTGTCTGCAACTGAATGGTGTTTGTGTGAGTGCCTGTGGGATGAAGTGTGGTGCTTTTGGTTGCCTGTGCCACTCTTGTGTTTTGCCTTGTGTGCATGCTCGTCTGCCTGTGTGCTTGGGATGGGTTGGGGTTGTGGAGAATGAGACTGGGAAGTGGAAGTTGGAGGGGGAACGGTTGAAACAGGGACAATGGCTGCCATCAGAGAGAAGGTCAGAGCCTGGATCGATCTTTGTTGGGCCACCAATCCACTGTGAATGCCCTCCAGGAATGTATTTGATTGCTGCTTCTGGGCTGCCAGCCCTTGGTTGGCATTCACAATGGTTGTTTTCTCTACAGAGATGGATCTCAGGAGGTCAATAGTCTCCTCACTCAGGGCAGCAGGGCTCACTGGGCCAGGGCCTGAGGTGCCTTGGGCAAAGAAGATGCCCACCTTCCTGGGTGAGCGGGCACGGGCAACTCACTGAGGGGCTACTGGGAGGGTGATGCTGGTACAGGTGGTAGCGGCTGTACCTGCAGCTGGGGTGATCACAGAAGTGTCCACCACCACCAGGGAGCTCACATCAGAGAAGGTATTAGAGTCTGTATTGTCCCCTCCAGTCTCCGCCGTGGTGTTCCCCTCACACACCATCCCACTGGTGCCCTCAACGTCAGTGGATTCTGCCTCCAGGGTCGTATGGGATGCAGCTCCCTGTGTCGCCAGTTCCTCTGCTCCTCTGCCTGATGATGCTAATGCACATAAGGACAGGATGACAAAACAAGAAAGGGTGAGAGAGACCAAGGATACACAGGGTCAATGACTGCACCAACACCACAGTTGGCATACACAGCAACCTCACACACAGGGAACATGCATACGCACTTAGCATGGCACTACCAGTGAAATGGCTAGTCACCAAGGAATGAGGAGGGGCACACACTGCCAACTGCAGTACACCTGGGACCCACGCAGCCCTGCACTGGAGTGAATACTAACAAGCTAGGTAAGCAGTATTTCAGATTCAAACCCTGAGCCACCAGAGGACCTACGCTTTTATGTCGGCCTGGCCTAGGGTCCCCCAAGGACACACGACCACCACCCGGATACCACCCCACCAGCCATACGTTGTAATGATAGCCACTGTACTCACCCCCTTGTGGCTGCTGTGAAGCCCTCAAGCACCACTCCAACTCAGGGTAGGCCACCGCTAGTATCCAGGCCATCAGGGGGGGTCAGGGTCCGACGGGCACCCCTTGCTCATTGTGAGGCCATCCCCAGCTGGGGATCCATGGTCTTTTGTGCCCAGCGTCTCTGGTCCTCCCATCATTTCCGACAGTGGGTACTCTGCCTGCCATAGACCCCCAGTGTCCGCACATCCTTGGTGATGGCACACCATATTCCCTTCTTTTAGTGGGCGCTGACCTGCAGAGGAGACAGGAGAACACCATTTGACAAAGAGTCCAGCCTATCATACAAATGGCCCATCATACCCGTTTGCAATGCTACTGTCACACACATAGCCCAGCCCACAACATGAATACCACCAAAAGAACATCCACCCACCCCCCTTACATGAGGCATCCACACACAACTCCAAGCATTGATGCCACATGCATCGTGCACAAGGTGTACTCACCTTTTGGTCTGGAGGCCAATACAGCAGTCTGTATTGCGGTAGGACCCCATCCTCCTCCGAAGTGAAGGTTGGGGCCCTTTCCCCGGTCACACAGGCCATGGTAGGTTCCAGACACAGGTCACAGCAGCACATGCAGTGTAGGTCCTCTCCTATAGAAGGTAAGGAAACAACTGAGGAATCTGATAGAAAATGGCAGTCACGTCCACGGCGGTGCATACCCTCACCGCCGGCATGGATCACCATTGGTCACTGTATCCCATAGGACCCAAAATTAACCAATGAGGAATTGCACGCCGGTTCACGACCACCTATCCGCCATACCGCACAACGTCAGCTGCATTACTTCACTTCCACCTGTCCTTCCACACAGGACAGGCGGTCGCCATTTCAGGGGGTGTGAACAGACCTATCGATTATTGCTGCGTCACAGGATAAATGGGCACCTACTTCACTAATTACACTGTCCCATAACATGTTTGCGCATTGCAGACTGCTGTTGTGGCTCCATTGTTCAGTTTGTCACAGCCTACACACTCTTGGGTCCTTTAGATACCTACAGCTGCAGATGAATAGGAAATAGAGACATGCCCTGTGTACAGACCCCTAGTGGACTTGGCTACACTAGAGGATAGGCACATAAAACTCACCTATAGACGTGACAGGGCCACAATGACAGCACTGTGTGCCCAATTGAAGCCTGACCTGATATCTGCTATCCGTCACCCCACTGGGATCCCTCCTCTTGTGCAAGTGCTATCAGGTCTCCATTTCCTGGCAACTGGCTCTTTCAAAGTGATAGTGGACTTGGCAGCAAGAATGTCACAGCCAATGTTCTCAAACGTGCTAACAAGATTGTTGTCTGTCCTGATAAACTCAAGCGGTCCAGGGAGAGGACGGTATAGGCGCACAGCGAGCGCCCTCTTTGATGCATGTCTGACTATAAGGGGACACTCCCTCTCCTGGATACCAGAGGCCATTAGCCTCTAGGGATAGGGCCCCCTTCAGGTAGTTCCTTGATAAGGTAGGCCCCCCACCCTCTTTTTGGTTTCTTTTACTTAAACTGTTTACTTCCAGACAGTGTCTTCTTATACTCCTAGTGTGAGTCTTAGGGATCCTTTGCCCTGATGAATGCCCGAGACCTTCTAGGCTCACTACTGAGGGCAGAAACATTTCGGCTTTCACTCTTTAGATAGGTGACCCTGTGAGTCCTTGTTCTCACAGAGGCGTCCCAATCTTCGTTTTTTATCACACCAAACAGAACTTATTATTAAAATACTCATACAGGTATCTGCTTAGGTGTTTTTATTCCCTAGTTTAGCTGGATCCCGATCTTTTCCAGACCTAGAATTGATTTACGCACTCCCTCCTGTTCTTTTAACAGTGAGGTTGAGTCCGCCCAGGTGGCACTGTCCTACCTGGGTGGAGCTAGGTGATCATATGATGAACCATGACACTATATAGTGTGTGGGACCACCTAGTCTGTAAAGGAAATTCCCCCCTGTTCTCCAGACCCACTGCTGTCCAACCTCACACTGATACCCCTCCTCTATTAGAGGACCACGAGGAACCTGGGGCACAACTGGTGCACCAGTGGTCAGCCCCTCGTCGCAATAGAAGAACCCCGTACTCCTTTTTGTGTGTTTTCAGTTATATTGGGAGTTGAGTACGGTTGTGTTCCCCTTTAAATCCCTTTCTCCCACATACTCTCTCCATGTGTATTGATGGTCTGCCCTGATAAGTGCAGCTACATTGCATTCCCCCAGGTTGAGGATTTGGCCACTGCATAGTCTGGATTCTGTGCAATGGTAAATATCCCCAATATATTTGGTGTGACAGCCCTCGTCAGCAGCAGGCTAGACTACAGCAACACACTCTACACAAGCATCCCGGCCAAACACCTGCAACACCTCCAACGCATCCAAAACACCTCCGTCCGACTGACCCTCAACGTACCCCGCCACAGCCACATCACACCCCACTTGAGAGACCTTCACTGGCTCCCCGTAGACAAGAGGATCACATTCAAGCTCCTCACCCACGCACACAAAGCACTCCACAAGACCGGACCTGCCTACCTGAACAACAGACTCAGCTTCTACACCCCCACCCGACAGCTCCGCTCCACAGGCCTCACCCTCGCCGTCATCCCCTGCATCCATCGAAAGACATCCGGCGGCAGGTCCTTCTCTTATCTCGCCACCAAGACCTGGAACACTCTCCCTACCAACCTACGACAGACCCAAGACCTACTCACCTTCAGAAGACTCCTCAAGACCTGGCTATTCGACCAGTAGCAGCAACCCCCCCAACCCCCCAGCACCTTGAAACCCTAGCGGGTATGTAGTGCGCTTTATAAATGTGCTGATTGATTGATTGATTGATTGATGGAACACATATTGCATTTGTGCCCTCCACCAGAATAAACAGGTGTTTAGGAATCGTAAGAGTTTCCACTCCATGAATGTGCTTGATGGACTGGTACATCTCCCATGTCAATGCTATGTATCCAGGGATGGTGCATGATGCCTTTGTCCTGAGGAATAGCAGCATCCCAAATGTGATGGCCCTACTACAGAGGCACAGGGTGTGGCTAATAGGTGAGCCCTGGCTCCCACCCAGTATATGTTGGTGTACGCCTATGGTGTTGGCCATACAGGATAGTGTGTGGCTAAATGTTGTTCCTCAATATTTGCAGGTGACTCTGGTTACCCAAACCTATCATGGCTGCTGACACCTGAGAGGAATGCCAGAACAAGGGCAGAAGAATGTTATAATGATGCACATGGGCGAACCAGAAGGATTATTGAAAGGACCTTTGACCTCCTGAAGGCCGGGTTCAGGTGCCTCCATCTAACAGGAGGATCCCTGTGCTACTCACCCAAGAAGGTCAGCCAGATAGTAGTGGCATGCTGCATTTTGCACAACCTGGCCCTCAGACAGCATGTACCTTTTCTGCAGGAGGAGGAGACTTGAGATGCCTCTGTGGCAGCAGTGGACCCTGAAGACAGTGAGGATGAGGAGACAGAGGATGAGGGTGTGGACAACAGAACATCAGTGATACGTCAGTACTTCCAATGACACGCAGGTGAGACAGGGCAATTTTATATTTCTATGACTATTGTATTCTGTGTGGCATTGCCCTGCTGGTATTACCCACTTCATTGCCCTACTTACTGTTACCTCTAGATATTCATTTTTCAGGTGTTGATGATATGACACAGTCTCCTGGTGTGACTACAACAGCCAGCTACAGGTCATTAATTCTATGCTCATTCTATTTACAGTTCATTTGCAATGGTTGTAGCTGTTTCAATTAATACAAATTTGCAATACATGAAATACTAGTAGTCAAGTTTTGCCCAAGGGTGTTTATTGTAGTGCTAAAATATAGAGGGTAAAGTGCAAAGGAATGGGGTGATGATGGAGGAAAGTCCAGGGTATTGTTCCAGTCTGTTTGTAGCACAGGTACATTGTCAATGGGGACATATGAAGGGGAGCAATGGCAGTTCAAGGTTGACAAGGTGGCTGAGTGGGACAAGAGGGGGACAATCAGGAGAGTCTCATTTCCTGGCGATGATCTTGGCATGGGTCTCTGACTTCTGTCTGGTTCACAGGGAATGTTTGCGGGGTGGTTCACCTTCTGCAGGGGGAGGGGTGCTGGTGGCCTGTTGGTCGGGGGGCGGGCCTCCTGGCCACTAGTGCCAGTGGAAGTGGAGGGCTGTTCAGATGAGTGGCTAGTGGTAAGGGCCTACTGGTGTGACACTTCCTCCCTAATGATGTTGGCCATGTCTGCCAGCACCCCTGCTATGGGGACCAGGGTGGTGTTAATGGCCTGCAAGTCCTCCCTGATCCCCTAATACTGTCCCTCCTGCAGCCGCCTGCTCTCCTGCACATTGTCTAGGATCTGGCCCATGGTGTCCTGGGAATGTTGGTAGGCTACCTGGATCTCAGAGACTGCCTCCTGGAGAGTCGATTCCCTGGTCCTGTCCTCCCCCTGGTGCACAGCAGTCCTCCCAGTTTCCCTGTTGGCCTGTGCCTCTGTCCCCTGAACGATGTGCCCACTGCCACTGACCCCAGGTCCCTAATTGTCTTGTGTACGAGATGTGGCCTGGGGTCCTAGTACAGGTGGGCACACTGCTGATTGACGTGTCCTAGGGACAGAGGTGTGGTTACGCTGGGTTACGATGTGCTGTTGGTTACTGATGAGGGAGGCTCTGTGGTGGTCTGTGACTTTGCTTGGGTGACTGACTGTCCAATGGTCCCTGATGGGCCAGGTAGATCGTCCAGATCCTGAAGTCCAGAGTTACTGTCATCACTGTGGGCCTCTTCTGTTGGAGGACTGGATAGTGTTGGTACCTCCTCTTCAGTGACATTGGCCGGGGTACCTGTGGGTATGTAAATGATGCATTATGCTTCAGGTGTCTGACATTTGTACTTCTGTAGCTTTCCATCCATGATTGTTGTTCCCCTGCCAGCTTTTGCTTGTGTATGTTGGTGTATAGTGGTTATGATAGTTTCCCTATGCTGTGCATGCTTTGGTGATGAGTGTCCATGCAGGGCTGGGAGGGGTGTCCGTGCATTGGTACACCATGCAGGGCTTGGTATTGGGATTAGTGTGATGTGATGGTAGAGTGTGTAGGATGGAGTGGAGTGATGGAAATGAGGGTGTGGGTGTATGATGGCATGCAGGTACGGGGGTGATAATTGTTCAAAGTTGACTTATCAGTGTCCAGTCCTCCTCCAACTAATGTGAGTCCCTCAGGATGCAGTATTCCCAGTACCTGCTTCTCCCATGCTGTGAGCTGTGGGGAAGGAGGTGGGGGTCCACCGCCAGTCCTCTGTATAGCGAGCTGGTGTCTTGCTGCTATGGAACGTACATTTCCCGTAGGTCATCCCACCTCTTCCTGATGTCATCCCTTGTTCTTGGGTGCTGTCCGACGACCTTGACCCTGTCCACAATTCTCCACTGTAGCTCCATCTTCCTTGCTATTGATTTCTGCCGCACCTGTGCTCCAAATAGCTGTGGCTCTTCCCTGATGATTTTCTCCACCATGACCCTTAACTCCTCCTCAGTTAAATGGGGGTGCCTTTGTGGTGCCATGGGTGTTATGTGATGTGTGTTGGTGAGGATGTGTTGGGTAATGTGTTGGGGTGTGTGATGTGGAGTGTGTGAGGGGTGTATGGGTGTGAGTGGTGTGTGTGTCTAGTTGTCACAGTGGTCTTGGTGTCAGTTTCCTGGCAATGATTTGTATTCATAAAGGGTTTTGGGTAATGTGGGTGTGTGTTTTATAGTGGTGTGGGTGTGTGTGTGTGTGGGTTGTGTATGGGTGTCAGGTGTGTGTTGTTTGAATTGGCCAATGTGGTGTTGTTTTGTTTGTGGGTGTCCATTGGGAGCGCAGCGGTATGTACCACAAATGGTATACCGCTGTTGAATGTCCGCCATGGTGAATCATTGGTCATAATGTGATGGGCGTTGTTCTGTTGAAGTAACAGCGTGGGTTTTGGGACCGCTACTTTTCCACTGACCGTTGGTGTTGCGGATTTGTGTATGTGGCTGTGTTCTGTCCGATTGGGGTGTGTGTGTCATAATATGGTGAACAGATATTCGCCAGCGTGGCGGTAAGTTAGCGGCTGTCAGCACAGTGGTATGCAACATTTACTGCCAATGTCGTAATGAGGGCCTCAGTCTTCTTCTGATCTTACACAAGTTTAGTAGTGTTCTGGCAAAGGTACTGGGAAAGGCAAATGTATGCCTGGCACCAGTGTGTGGGTGGGGGTAACTCGTGGCTCCTCCCTATTTAATGGGGTAAAGGTTCCCAGCAAGTTACCCAACCTACTTCTGTAGCATTTCATATGTGACGTACAGAAATTAATCCCCCAGTGCTTCTCTCTGCCTAAACCCAAGATGGTGAAACCCTTGTCTCCTTGTGCAGAGCCTGCGGGCCACCCCAGAGGTGTTTCTGGGGAAATGAGCAGCCCCTCCTCTCTAGTCACTTCAAACCCGTTCTGGGGCCAGCTCCCTCCCCATTGTGATTGGAGCTTGGCTGAATGAGGAAAGAAAGGAGAGTCCTTGCATGTGTGATCTGACATGAGCCTGTGACAGGGGAGGCCCACTTGAAGTTAATTACATTCCTGGACACTGCCCAAATGGTCAGTCTGCCAGAGGAACCCAGCATTTGTATCTTGCTTTTAAGCAGTTTTAACACCTCATTCAGGGCAAAGCACTCAGAGGGCCACAGCTGGAAGGTAATGCAAATTACCCTCCAAAGGCTTTAGGCAGGTGAAAGGTAACTTTCTAAAATGTTTTTTACCTAATATTTACTAAAACTAGATTTAATCAGTGAATTAGGTTTCTAATAAACATTACAAAGAGTCAAATAATTGAATTTTAGATATTTCCTAGCCAAAAATAACATTATTAAATTTAATGTTGCATCCAAGTGTTTCCCCACAGAAAAGCCCACCTTGTTACAGTGTAAATAGTGTTTGGGGCCTTTTGAGTGTAAGAGCGTGCGTAATAATAAATTCTTAAATTTCTTATTTCAAATACAATGCACTCTGCACTATGAGCAAAAAGGCATACACTGGAGTGACTTTATAATATTTAAAAGTACATTTTAGAACATTCAAAAGGGTTAAATTGCAGTTTAAAGCTGTTTGTGCCACCTACAACAGTAGGTCTGAAACCTTGTTTTACACTGTAATTATAGTGGATGACATTAAGGGTGCTGCAGTCTACTAGTCACATTTAACTGTGAAGCCTTTGGTAAACTTTATGCCATACACCAAGGACTTATAGGTAAGATAAATATGTCAATTAGGGGTATACCAATGTTATTATTTTGAATGAAAAAGCACAAGCACTTTACCACTGGTTAACAGGGGTTCTACAGTCAGTGACAATAGTTAAGGCACACATCTGGGGATATACCTCACAAAAGATGAGCATGTCCTAAATCCCCCAATTCTCTCCTCTTTTTTTTGCTCTGAAATGACATTGTGTGGTTTACAGCACATAAACAAACTGCAAATAGATAATAAAACACTGTAACAGATTTTTCCATTTGGACTATCATGTAGCATCTCTCAATGTATTAAATGCAAATGATCAGTGCCACTAACCACTTTGCACTTCATCCTCACTGCACTTGGAAAAGCATTCCAATTTTGTCACCGCAGAGGGGTCTGATTGATTTCTCCACTGCAATGTTGAACAGGTAAATAGGAGCACATGCCGTGTAAACTGCACATAAAGGAACATGTTTGTAAGGTAATATTTATTAAGTTCAGAGCTAAAAGGCCATACATTGATAACATCAGTGTAATGAAAGCAGAACAAAAACTCATTATATAAACAACATTAATATATGAGGAAGATTCATGGATTCATTAATACAATTAATGATAAGTCTTGTCCTTTGAGCAGGTTACAAGCATTTAAATAATTGAATCTATCTATCTATCTATCTATCTATCTATCTATCTATCTATCTATCTATCTATCTATCTATCTATCTATCTATCTATCTGTCTGTCTGTCTGTCCATCTATCTACATTATAAAATTATATATAAATATTTTTTTTCACTCAAAAAAGCAAATGTTACAGGGATGTTATAGTTAGGTTCACATTTTAGAGACACAAAACCATAAAAATTCACCTGTACATGCACATTTTTTTGTGAACATTTTTACCGCAAATATTACACTATTTTCAAAGATGTTATCAAAAATGTAATGAGTGCAGTATTTTGTGGGGTAATTAGCAGTGCATGGCGAGGGAGCAAGTTATATTTACCTTAGGTCACAAGTTATAGTTACTTGAGATAACTCTAACAATAACAGTTGAATTTCTTTGGTTTTGTATGTTTAAAATGTGAGCCTAACTATAACGCAAGTAACCATTGGTTTTTAAGTGAAATTCACATTTTCTTAAATTCTATTTCCTAACTATATCATCTCTGTAACCTTTGTTTACAGTGAATTTTATTGTTCTTTAATGCAACTGCTGAGTATGCCCGATTGCCATGAGCGATGCAGGGTTGGGCCTAAGCAGCTTTTGACAAGAAAGAACACACTTCTCATAGTCATCACATGATATATTGCACTCGAAAAAAGCAAGGATGCAAACACTTCCATTAAGGATTACAGATAACTTTTCAAGGTGGGAATTCAGAGCAAACACACTTGCTTTGCCTTGGTAGTGTGCATTGTTAGGCTTATTAGTACTTTACAGAAGTGAAGCTACAGCGTGGGCACCTGCTTTGTTTGTATCTGTAAGTGCTTGCCGCTGAGGTTTAATTTCTGTAAAATGGCCATTGTTCCTGAATGAATCTTGCCATGTGTATTTATCCAACAAGAGGCCACCGTTTTCTGCAAAAGCCTACCCAACTAGAATACTTTCTGCTGGCTATTTAGTGAGTGCTACCTCGTTTAATAAATGCATATTGCACCTCCTACACTACATCTGCATAAAGGACGGCAACGGAGTGTTTGTCTCCATTGACCTTGTGTGTTTGTAACTTAGTCAATGTGATTGTTCCTTGAACATCTTCATTAAAACATTTTCTAGGTGGAACTGTAACTCTGCAGTTCCACCTTGAAAATGTTAATTCTTCATTTTTAAAAATTGGGGGGGGGCACATGGAGAGCCGTAAGCCCCCAGTGTTCCCAGCCAGCTCCCAATTCCTGCGGAAGCCAGCATTACTTCTAGAAGCAGGGAGCTGCCTGGAAGAGTAGCTTCCTGCTCACTGGAGCAATGTTTTCATCTACTTCCCGGCATGCATATTTGCGTGCAGGGAAACAGATGAAAACTCCACTTTCTGCAAGCAGGAGCTGCTTGACATGTACTGGTTGCAGAAATCAGAGGTATGTGTACTTTTGCTTGGTGTGAGCTGTGAGCCTCCACCAAGTAAAAGCTAAAGCTACCTCCCAAGTTTGTACATGTTTCGATGTATCAGAAGTTGGCCCTTGGGTGTGGCACTCCTCAGGGCCATCTATGGCTTTACCATCTCCATCTTTTAATTTAGCCCCAGCGAGGTGGTGGTCCCCTGGGCTGGGGGTCTGTGACTGACCCCAGCATTCATTTATTTCAGTCCTGGAGAGGTAGTGGTCCCCAGGGCCATGAGAGGGTTGCACGCCCTCTCACTGTTACAACAATTATATTTCCCATGTCAATTTCTGTAGGTTCTTTAGACACGCCTTCAGCCTGAACCGCTGGACAGCATTACACCATATTATCTAGAAATTTAGCTTTTGGTCTGGAGCCCGTGGAAGTGGTGGTCCCCTGGGCTGGAGGTCTATGACTGATCCCTTACATTAGTTTATTTATTTTGGCCCAGTGGAGGTGGCGGTCCACGGAGCTGTGGGGGGGGGAGGAAGGCTGCATGGTTAATAAAACAATTACATTTCCCATGTTAATTTCGATAGACTCTTTAGATGAACAAGGAAGCATTGGCAGCCATTTTGGGACTTGGCTTCTGCCAAGTCCCCAAAAAAATGCAAAAAAAATTAAAGAGGGGCAGAGTAGGAATACTCTAACGTCTTAACCTTGGCCTGAGGCAAAAAAGCATTTTTTTTAATTCACTGTGAAATTTGTGAATATTCACAAATTGTGCTGTGAATTGAAAAAAACTAAGGGCCATATTTATACTTTTTGACGCAAAACTGTGCTAACGCAGTTTTACGTCAAAAAAATTTGCGCCGGCTAACGCCATTCTGAAGCGCCATGCGGGCGCCGTATTTAATCAATGACGTTAGCCGGTGTTAGCCGCTGGCGCTGCCTGGTGTGCGTGGAAAAAAACGACGTACACCAGGCAGCGCCGGCGTAGGGGGATATGGAGCTTGGGCGTCAAAAAATGGGGCAAGTCAGGCTGAGGCAAATTTTTCGCCTCAACCCGATTTGCGCCATTTTTTCCGACTCCCAACCCCCATAGAAATGACTCCTGTCTTAGCAAAGACAGGAGTCATGCCCCCTTGCCCAATGGCCATGCCCAGGGTACTTCTGTCCCCTGGGCATGGTCATTGGGCATAGTGGCATGTAGGGGGGCACAAATCAGGCCCCCCTATTCCACAAAAAAAAAAAAAAGAAATACTTACCGGAACTTACCTTAATGTCCCTGGGATGGGTCCCTCCAGCCTTGGGTGTCCTCCTGGGGTGGGCAAGGGTGACAGGGGGTGTCCCTGGGGGCATGGGAGGGCACCTCTGGGCTCCTTCCAAGCCCACAGGTCCCTTAACGCCTGCCTTTTCCAGGCGCAAAAAAACGGCACAAAAGCGGCCGTACGTCATTTTTTTTGACCCGCCCACTCCCGGGCGTGAATTTTGCCCGGGAATGTAAATACGGCGCACATGCCTCGGAGTCACTTTTTTAGACGGGAACGCCTACCTTCCATATCATTAACGCAAAGTAGGTGTCCACGCTAAAAAATGACGCAAACTCCATGGACTTTGGCGCTAGACGCGTCTAACGCCAAAGTATAAATATGGAGTTAGTTTTGCGTCGGAATTGCGTCAAAAAAAACGACGCAATTCCGGCGAAAACGGAGTATAAATATGCCCCTAAGCGTTGCCTCCTGCACATGTTTTAAATTTTGCCCATGGGAGGGCCAGGTCCCGGGGGTATCCATAATATAATAAAAATGGAGGGGGAGCATGGGGCCCCCCTCCTAGGGCTTTCAAAAGCCCCAGGGACCACCACCTCCACAGAGCTGCATGAAATAAAAATACAGGGGGATTACACAGACCCCCCCGGCTCCTGGGACCATCACCTCCCTGGGGTAACAACAATATGATGCAGGGGGCCATGCAGACCCCTCTCGGAGACCACCACGCCCCGGGGCTACCAAAATAAAATGATGTGGGCCATGCCACTCCCATGTCCCAGGAACCACCACCTCCCTGGAGTTACAACTATAAAATGATGTAGGGTGTGCAGACCCTCCCTGGCCCCGGGGACCACCACCTCCCAGAGGTCAATTCATTTTTAGAAAAGAAGGAGGGGGGTCGTACGGTCACCCCTCCTGGGCCATATGCGGCTACCTCCTGCATTGCCCATTTTTGGAAGGCAGCTGTTTGCTTTCACTTGGGGAAAACTGTGAAAGCTCCTGCCAAGCAAAAGCAAACACTCCACTTCCAGCAAGCAGGAGCTGTCAAAACAGGCATGCAGACAGGGAAAGAGATGAAACGACTGCTCCCGCATGAAGAAAGCTGCTTTTTCCATCTGGTGTTGTGAGCAGATATTGTGTTATCCCTTTTTAAAAATACAAGTATGTGAAATGACTTTAAAGACCCACTCTGTTGGCCCTGACTCATATATATTAGTGATATGCAATGTGTTCCCCATACTTTCCAAGGAAGATGGACAGCATACTGAAAGGACCCCCAAATTAGTTTCACACCAGTTTGAGGACACTTTCTTGATGTACAGGAATATGATCATATCTGTAGCAAAAAAAAGAGGCACTTCAGGAGTGCCATAGGGTAGGTGTCAGGGCCTGAACACAGGCTAGACCCTGCAGCCAACTGCCATGCACAGCTGAAAGCTGTGCTTTGCATGAGGTTGGGTTGTTATAGGGGGCTGGCTGCAAGGCCTGGCCTGGTGGGTTGTGAATGGGACAGCGTTGGGTTGTTATCAGGGTTGGCTGCAGGGCCAAAGGCTGTGACATGGGGTTGGGTGGTTAGAGGCGGTTGGCGGCAGAAAAATAATGGTATATCTGGATGGCTGGTTCCCCAAAAATACCAACAGACTATTGTGGGAGTGGCAATTTGAAAATACAGCAATTTGATTGGCCCAGAGAGCTTCATTTCATTTGGGCCGTCTCGTTTCTAGGGTCCCTGGGGCTGAAACTGGCCATGGAGGGGGCTGTGTGCCCTCCTCCATATTAAAAAAATGATGTCGCCCTCCGGGACAAGATCCCCAGAACCTAAAGAGCCTTGGCAAGGGGGTCCATGCTGATCTGTTTTCATTTTTAAAAAACCCTTAGAAATTCACTGAAAAAAACAATGATTAAAGTAATGTTATAGTTAGGTGAATTTGCCAATGACAATATTAAAGTTTCAGCGGAAAAAACACAGAAATTCACCAGTTATAGGTAGCAGCACTAGCTATAGCTTGTGCCCCCTCATTCACTGCTTATAACCTTACTTATGACATCACTCAGGACATCACTGATCTCAAATGTAGGGGTGGAAGTAACCTGTGTGATTTTGTATAGCATAATTTAGTGAAATGACTGCAAAACTATGCATATGTATGTGCAGTTGCTAAAGTTGCCCAAACTGTCTTTTTCTGGTTGCTCAATTCAAAACACTGCTTTTCACATTCAAATGTATAGTTTTGTGCAAAATATTACCTCAACGGTCCGCTAGCTAAACAGCATCTACTTGGAATGCTACTCTCATTCGAAAATTCCCCAAACTGTGCATTTCGAATTAAAATTTCTCCAAAGATTATGCAATGTGGCATAATGGCATAACTTCTGTAATCACATAAAGGCCTTCATTATGACCTTGGCGGTCGGTGGTAATTTTGGGGAAAAGTACTGCCAACAGGCTGACTGTACCTTTTCCCAAATTATGACATTGGCGGCTTGGCTCAAGCCAAACCGCCAATGTACCACTCCGTCCGCCAGGGTTGTAATGGCCACTGGGCTGGAGACTTCGGTCTCCAGCCAGGCGGGCATCACAATCCCACCCTCGGAATTATGGCCCCACCTACCGCCATTGTTTTCGTGGCAAGCGTACCACCACGAAAACCATGGCAGTAGGCACTATCAGTGCCAGGGAAATCCTTCCCTTACACTGGTTGTGGTCTCCCCAGCCCCCTCCCCAGAGTCCTCCCCCACCCTCCTCCTCCCTCTACTGCCCCAGCACATTTACACACCCAAACATGCACACATACACAATCATACACACACGCATACCCACATCCACCAATGCATGCACACATACATTGTCGCACACATGCATTCACAACACACAACATACACGTACACTCACATTCAGTCATTCACACACGCATTCAACTGACTCACACCTGCATGCATGCACACAAAAACAGACACACACCACTGACACACACAACACCCCCACACATGCACACACCACCCCTACCCCCCTCTCCAGTCGGAGAACCCGACTTACTTGCTTGCAGGGGCCCCTCCGGCAGAAGATGGGACACAGCACTGCTGCCAGCAGCAGCGTCCACCAACAAAACACTGCCAGGCCGTATCATGTCGGCGGTGTTTTGCTGGCGTGGTGCTGCTGCTGGCATCATCATCACCTTACCACCGTCCGCTGTCCGCCGCCATGACCATCTACGGTATTCCGCCAGCCTTCTGGTGGAATTCCATCACTGGTCATATTGTGGGTGTCTGTATTTTGGCAGCCGTTGCTGTGGCGGTAGGTGGCAGTTACCACCAAAGATGTAATGAGGGCCAAAGTCTGTTAACAATATCACACCACATACTGCATTTCTTTAACTTGAAGAGTTTTGACTTAAGTTGAGTTTCAGATTGTTCCATTCTAAGCTCCTATTAGCTTTCTTTTTACAGTAATTTTAGGAATAGATAGAGAGTAGGGTGGCTACTTCCAAGTGTTCCTTGGAAGAAATTGTGCCACCCTTTAACTGATTATTTGTCTTTGCTTCTTGGGATATGGTACCTGTTGGGCCTGTCAGCTTTAGGCTGGACATCCCACAAAATACTTTGCCTTCACCCCACGATTTTTGCTGGTCTTGTTTATGGTTGCCTTAGGACTCTGGGCCCTTTACCACTGCTAACCAGTGCTAAAGTGCATAAGCTTACTCCTTAAAACATGGTTACCTTGGCTTATACCCAATTGGTATATTTAATTTATGCTTAAGTTCCAAGTAAAGTGGAAATACCTGTGCTGAGGCCCTGAACAGGAAAATATACTAATTGGGTTCTGGTCAACCATCATTGCTGCATGGGCATGATCCATTCTAGCTCTACTAACTTTAATGTTTTAATTTGAGGTAACAAGCGTTTTTTTGCTGGCTCTTTGCCCTTCTGCCATCATGGACCATGAGGAGAAGAGGAGACGATGAGATGGAGGCAGATTGTCCCATTTGATGGCCTCATTGTACATCTGAAACAATAATGCGATCAGAGGGCCAGGATGCGCAGTGAGGCCTATGCGGGAGGTGGGCACTTACCGCTACTAATATCACAATGACTGCCACCAACCATCCTGACATCTGACATAGAACCTGATCTTTAACCATGTAGCACTGTTGGGTAGCAATGCCTGCATACCTCAGAGCTCAGCGCACGCTCGTCATGAGGCCAAGCAGCAGTGGGGAGGCATACCACAAACCGAGGGACTTGCCTTCTTCAATGGGCCTCTAGGGACAGAGAGGACCTAGCTCCATGCTACTGCTGCGGTGAGCATCAGGTTCTTTGCACCCCCCACTGCACATACCACCCAGCAGTGAGAGCCTGGACCACGCTTCAGGTAGCACAATGTGTTGCCTCCCCCTGTGGCTTAATTTCAGCGAAGTAGCTTGCCACGCTGTTGCATTTCATGCCCAAATAACCATAAATGGCCAGCTTGTTGATGTCTGCCCACTGTACCGTGGGGTACTAATTGAACTGGGTAAGGTATGGGGCGGCCTCTATTAAGTTAAATCGGCCACTTGCACACTGGTGTTCACCCGTCTTGCCCCTACTACTGGTGGATGCTGAAGGAAAGGCTGAGAAGCCCTGAAGACTCCAGCTAAATCTGTAATGAACACTTGAGATAGTGATGACAGGTAGTAGTGGCTATGCCAGGAGGGTTCTGTGCCATTAGGCCTACTGATGCATCTACTCCATACCCCACCGAAGGTCTATGTTTTAAACCTAAACACAAAACTTCCTGTCTCCTGGTAATTGCCTCATGGCCCGATAATGGTCAGTGTCCACTACCTTTGTCAACAGAGGCATTCCACTCCATAACTCGAGTGTTCCCTCCAATCCCTCTGTGGAGTGACCTTCTCTGGAGCTCTGCTGGAGACCTCCAGGGAGTTTTGAGGTCCTTAGCCCCAACTGCACAATACCTGGACCTGAGATTTTAGAGACAGATTTGGGGACCTAAAGTGCACATTGGAGATTTCCCAGCTTGATGAACCTGGGAGTGCCATGGGTCCACCAGACTCCAACCCCCCACTTTGGAGTGGCAGCGCTCAGTGCATTGTCACTTGCAAACTCCGCATCTATTTTTATACCAACTGCTTGACCCCTCGACTGCGGACTGGCCCCCCCTTCTTGGAGTCCACGGATGGCTCTATAGCACATGGCAAGCCTCCTAGCTATTCTCTGAAATATGCGGCAGAACTAGGGAGGCCACAACCTTCTGCTTGACCCACTGCAAATCACTGGATTAGACCTGACGGAGCTAGGCCACAACCCTTAAGTATCCAGTAGCAGTGATCCTCTACATGTCTCCCAATCAATCCCACCCATCCAAGGTTTTGAGCAACTTCTAGCCCTCTGGTGCACAGCACTCTTGCCCTTCCTCCAATAAAGATGACATGGCCTTAACCAACAAAGACTTCTTATCCTCCCTTTGCAACTTCGAAAGGGAACTGTGTGAAGAACTCAAAACAGACCTTAGAATACCCTAAGTATTTTAGCATGCCATGCTTCTCAAATGTGAGGACCTTGAAAATCTGCCCTTCCTGAGATAACATCAGACTACAGGGCTTGGAGGAGGGAGCGGAGGGCCCAGACCTAGGGGCTTTCATGGTGGGCCTGATTTTTTAACTCTTGGGATTGGAGGGCCCCAAGGTCAAGCTTGAATGGGTTCATTGAGTGGGTCAACTAAATCACATGGAGAGACATGGCCCAGAGATGTCCTAGGGAAATTACACTCCTTCAAAACTAAGAAGGCTATATTACAACAGCAAGGAAATCTGGTGAATTAGATTTCCCAGCAGCGATGTGCCTGGTGTTCCAGGATGTCACTCCAGGGACCCTGGCTCAGAGACAAGAGTTTAGACTCATCATCGATAAACTGCACCAAGACAACCTCAAATATAGATGGACCTACCCATTCGACTTGGCTTTCTTTTACCTCAACAAGTCCCACCACTTCACAAATTTTCCAGAGGCAGCGGCCCTACTCTGAGTGAAGATCTACAAGGCAGAACATTCAATGGACCAAAGCAGAACCGCGAAGACAAGCTCCCAGGGGAGTGCGGACTATGAACTCTGGCTCCCCCAATGTCACTCTTGGAGGGAGGGGAAGTGAGGGACTCCTGGCTGACATGATTATCCTGCACTCGTCATGACAAAGACAATTGGTGGACACTGCACTGGTTAATTAATCTACATAGAAATGCTTATCACGTCCTGATGACTGTTAGTATGGTTGGGCCCAACAAGAGAGAAGCTATTTACTGTGACAGGCTGTTAATAGGGTCATTTATGGTGCATAATGCATCCTAGATGTCCAACGAGAGACCTCTGTTTTCGATATGATGCTTGATGCTTTACCCAATAACTACACTACTATAAAGGTTCTATGTGGTTTGTAACTTACACACACTGATTTTCACAGATCACTCTACTGTTCTTTGATTATTGGGAAACATGGTTCCCAATAAAGTTAGTTTTTGTTTTTCGTAACTGTGCCATGTGGGAGACTTTTTTTAGAATGTTGGGTGGAGAGCTTCTTCAGGGGAGATGGTTCAAACATGACAGAGGACACAGAGCAGTGCTAGTCCATCGTCACATCTACCTATTACAACAATGGTGCTGACCACATTCACTTGGAATGTTAAGGGTCCTAATTCCCCGGCCAAAAGTAAAAAATTATGAAAATACATCTTAAATGCAGTGATTAAACCATGTTGCAACACAAGCTCTTTCTGGTTATTTAACGATCCTCCGTGCCCAAGAAACATTGTGGCATAGCCCTTCTTTTTCACTCCTCTCTCAATTCCCAACCTCTCTGCAATAAAAATAATAAAGAGGGGTGTATATTGATGGTGAAAGGAACACTATGGTAGGCTGTGTACAATTGCCTTGATCTATGCCCCAAACCCTCACAAACTACTTTCCTTCAATCATTTCTAACACTCCTGGGGGGATCTGCAGTTAGCAACATCATATTTATAAGGGACTTTAACCTTACTTGGGACCTACAAATGGACAGCACACACCCCTACACACAAGCACAGGCAGCTTCATGAATACACTTTAACAATCCCTCCAGGCTATAGGCTTGGTAGATGCGTGGCGAATAAGGTACTCTACCACTTGGGACTAGGCCTTTTTTTCGCACACGGACCTCTCATACCCCTACTAGCGGAGGATTTTCACACTATTGCACTGTGCGACCATGCCCCAGTTGCGATAATTCTGGACATGGGGGCTCCCACACCAAAACTATGCTGCTAATGGTTTTTCCTTGGGTCCCTTACTATAGACCGTCTCTTCAGAGATGAGCTCTGCAAATCTATTTGAGAATTCTTCCAACTAAACAAGTCTCAAAATATCAATCTCTCTACTACATAGGATGCTTTCAAAGCAGTAATTAGACAGAAATGTATTACTCTCCCATTAGCTCTCACCAAACAAAAAACTTAAGATAGATTACCTATTTAACCCCTTCGCTGCCAGGCCTTTCCCCCTCCTGTGCCAGGCCTTTTTTTGCCGATTTAGATTAGTTCTCGCTTAGGCCCTCATAACTTTTTGTCCACATAACATACCCATGCCAAATTTGCCTGCTTTTTTTCCAACACCCTAGGGAATCTAGAGGTACCCAGACTTTGTGGGTGTCCCTGAAGGAGGCCAAGAATAAGCCAAAATACAGTGAAAATTTCATTTTTTTTTTTTAAATGTGAAAAAGGGGCTGCAGAAGAAGGCTTGTGGTTTTTTCCCTGAAAATGGCATCAACAAAGGGTTTGTGGTGCTAAAATGACTAGCTTCCCAGCTTTCAGGAACAGACAGACTTGAATCAGAGAACCCAATTTTTCAACACAATTTTGGCATTTTACTGGGACATACCCCATTTTTACGATTTTTTGTGCTTTCAGCCTCCTTCCAGTCAGTGACAGAAATGGGCATGAAACCAATGCTGGATGCCAGAAACCTAAACATTTCTGAAAAGTAGACAACATTCTGAATTCAGCAAGGGGTAATTTCTGTAGATTCTACAAAGGTTTCCTACAGAAAATAACAACAGAAAAAAAATATTGAAAGTGAGGTGAAAAAACAGCAATTTTTCTCTACGTTTTACTCTGTAACTTTTTCCTGCAATGTCAGATTTTTTAAATCAATATACCGTTACGTCCGCTGTACTCTTCTGGTTGCGGGGATATATAGGGCTTGCAGGTTCATCAAGAACCCTAGGTACCCAGAGCCAATAAATGAGCTGCACCCTGCAGTGGGATTTCATTCTATACCGGGTATACAGCAATTCATTTGCTGAAATATAAAGAGTGAAAAATAGCTATCAAGAAAACCTTTGTATTTCCAAAATGGGCACAAGATAAGGTGTTGAGGAGCAGTGGTTATTTGCACATCTCTGAACTCCGGGATGCCCATACTAGCATGTGAATTACAGGGCATTTCTCAAATAGACGTCTTGTTTACACACTCTCTTATATTTGGAAGGAAAAAATGTAGATAAAGACAAGGGACAATAACACTTGTTTTGCTATTCTATGTTCCCCCAAGTCTCCTGATAAAAATTATACCTCACTTGTGTGGGTAGGCCTAGTGCCCGCGACAGGAAATGCCCCAAAACACAACGTGGACACATCCCATTTTTTGACAGAAAACAGAGGTGTTTTTTGCAAAGTGCCTACCTGTAGATTTTGGCCTCTAGCTCAGCCGGCACCCAGGGAAACCTACCAAACCTGTGCATTTTTGACAACTAGAGACCTAGGGGAATCCACGATGGGGTGACTTGTCGGACTCTGACCAGGTTCTGTTACCCAGAATCCTTTGCAAACCTCAAAATGTGGCTAAAAAAACATGTTTTCCTCACATTTCAGTGACAGAAAGTTATGGAATCTGAGAGGAGCCACAAATTTCCTTCCATCCAGTGTTCCCACAAGTCTCCAGATAAAAATGGTACCTCACTTGTGTGGGTAGGCCTAGTGCCCACGACAGGAAACGCCCCAAAACACAAAGTGGACACATCACATTTTCTCAAAGAAAACAGAGGTGTTTTTTGAAAAGTGCCTACATGTGGATTTTGCCCTCTAGCTCAGCCGCCACCTAGGGAAACCTACCAAACCTGTGCATTTTTGAAAACTAGAGACCTAGGGGAATCGAAGATGGGGTGACTTGTGGGGCTCTGACCAGGTTCTGTTACCCAGAATCCTTTGCAAACCTCAAAATGTGGCTAAAAAAACACTTTTTCCTCACATTTCAGTGACAGAAAGTTCTGGAATCTGAGAGGAGCCACAAATGTCTTTCCACCCAGCATTCCCCCAAGTCTCCCGATAAAAATGGTATCTCACTTGTGTAGGTGGGCCAAGTGTTTGTGACAGTGAAGAGCCAAAAACACGTTGAAATTGAGGGGGAACCAAAGTGGGTCCAAAAGGGCAGTTTGAAAAAAAAAATGTTTAGGCTGACAAGTGCAGCAGAAATGTTATGGGTATATATGAGACAATGTTGGGTGGTAGGAATTGTGTGGATTACTGCAGATTCTGGAAGGTTCCATCACAAAAATGTGGGAAGAATGTCTGCTTTCCAGCAAAGTTGCAGGTTTGCACGGTATTGTGGGTAAGGAAATGGTGTGGGGTGCATGTGAAGCACACCACCCTGGAATCAACTAGATGTTTAGTTTTCAGATGTGTCTAGGTCTTGTGGATTTTTCTACATGGCAGCGTCCCAAAGTAATAAAAAGGTGCAGCCCTCACCATCCCAAGTGGGACGATTCTGAGAGTTACCAAGGTCTCATGGCCCAAATGTAAAAAAAAAAATAACAATAATCAAATGTCCTCTTGCTTGCCATGGTATAAGATGTTTTAGTGTGCGTGGGAGAGCTGAAAGACTGTTAGCCCCTTCAGTTCGGGTGGGGGCATAACCAGGCCCATACTGGTTGGTAGCCACCACCCCACTTTTCGGGGGTAATTGCCCAATCTGGCTACTGTTTGGCAGAACAACTTTGGCCCCATTTATTTGGGGTGCGGGGATGGCCATACCCCCAACCTCTTATTTTGAAAAAAAAAACTTCCCTGGTCTCTGGTGGGCTTTCGGCCTTCCAAAATAGGCCAGTCTGCCCCCAAGGGAGGCAGTTATGGCCAACAGTAATGTGCCTCCATGGGGAGAGAACCTTGCCCAAGGGGCTGCCCCCTTCAAACAAAACACACACATACACATACACCAAGCCATGGTGTCTAGAGGTTTCTGCCCCAAAGCGGTCGGATTGGCCTTACAAAAATAGGCTGATCTGCCCCCTCGGGGGCAGAAATGGCCTAATACAATTTCCCCCCCAGGGGAACGACCCTTGTCTAAGGGGTTGCTCCCCATACATAAAAACATAAAAAAATATATATATATCCCTGGTGTCTAGAGATTTCTGCCCCCCGGGGGCAAATCCGCCTAATTATACTAGGACAATCTGCCTCCAGGGGGGGCAGAAGAGGCTTAAAAATATTTTGTCCCTCCTCCCCGGGGTGTGGCCCTTGCCAAAGTGCCTTCACTGGTGTCTTGTGCTTTCTGCCCCCCTGGGGGCAGAAATGGCCTAATAATAATTTGCCCCCCCGGGAGCGACCCGTGCCTAAGGGGTCGCTCCCCAAACATAAAAAAACAAAAAACAAGTAAACAAATTTTGTTTTTTATCCCTGGTGTCTCGTGGTTTTCTGCCCCCAGGAAGGGGCAGAAATAGCCTAGAAATAATTTGCCCCCGAGGAGCGGCCCTTGCCCAAGGGGCTGCTCCCCTTACTTGAAATAGCCCCCACAAAAAAAAAAATCCCTGGTGTCTAGTGGATTTCTGCCCTCCCTGCAGGAAGATCAGCCTAATAATTTTAGGCCGATCTGCCCCCAGGGGGGGCAGAAACAGACAAAAAACAAATTGCCTCCCTGGAGAGCGGCCCTTGCCCAAGGGACCGCTCCCCTTATCATGTAAACAAAACAAAAAAGATTCTGGTGTCTAGTGGTTTCTGTTCCCCTTAGGGGTAGATTGGCCTAATAAAAATAGGCTGGTCTGCCCCCAAGGGGGGCAGAAATGGCCTGGAAAAACTTTTGCCCCCAGGGGAGCGACCCTTGCCTAAGGGGTTGCTCCCCACAAATAAAAAAAACAAAAACAAAAAAAAAGTCCATGGTGTCTAGGGGGGTTTCTGACCCCCCTGGGGGCAGGTCGGTCTAATTGTATTAGGCCGATCTGCCCCTGGAGGGGCAGAAACTGCCAAAAAATAATTTGCCCCCCTGGAGTGCGGCCCTTGCCCAAGGGGCCGCTCTCCTTATTGAAATAAACAAAAAAACAAAAAATCCCTGGTGTCTAGTGGCATTTCTGCTACCTGATCTCATTGCGATCGTGCAGCAGAAATGTTCAGAGAAGCCTGGAAGGAGAGGAAAGGCGTTTCCTCTCCTTCAAGGCTTCTCTGACCCTCCACGTGATCGGATTTCTCCTCCGATCTGGGGCTGGAAGCTCAGCTTCGGGGGTCACGGGGAGGGCGGGGTGGAAGGGGAAGCAATTCCCCTTCCATCCCTGCCTGGGGGAGGGGTGTGCCTGGCCATCGGGGGGACCGCTAGCACTCCCCCTGGGGGCCCATAGCAGGACAAGACCACAAAAGGCACAAAAGGGGTTAAATGGAACTTCAAGCTGCGAAGAGAACATATAACGATACCCATACTCTGACACTCCAGTGGAACGTTACTCCCCCAAAAGTAGTTTAAGCTTTAAAATAGCTTTGTTTACATGAGCTTTCCAGGACATACTTCCACTAAATGAAACCTTTAGATAAGTAAAGGAATCCATAGTTTTAAGTGGGGTTCCCAGGACAATATTCTTCCTATAAGACTTATTTGGATTAAACAACATCAGTTCAGTTTTGGTAGTGTTGATGTCCAGACTCTGGGCAAGGCAAAACTTGTCAAAACAATGAAAGAGCTTCTGTAGGTCGCTTGGGGTCTTGGAGATCAAAAACATGTTATCAGCAAAAAGTAGAGTTGGTGTTTAGTAAATCTGCTACATGGTACTGGTAATAGGAAGAGTCAACTACCATGTCATAATGTTTAGTGACTTCTATTGCAGGGATGTGTGCTAAAGCTATTAGATTTAGCATTTTGCATATAAATTGCAGTTAGTTATATATTCTATAGCCAGGGTAGAGTTTTACTGCCTCCAGATTTCAGAAAAATGTATCTGTAGCACCCTTAAAATGCAATATCTGGGTATAATCTATGATGATTTTATTTGGCTTATAGTTGTTAGTTTGTTGTTTTAGATTTATTACAATTTAATTGCAAGTTGCATATTTTTGGGTCACAGTGCGTGCACTAGCGAAATGTTTATATTTTGATGCTGTCCATGTATTGCAAATAGTTGACTGTGTGCTTAGTAAATTCAGTGTATAGTTTATAATCCCCATTACATAAAAAAGCTCAGAAAGTACTGACAAGTCACAACATTGTAACATACCAACACACTGAAAATAATCATTTATAAAAGCACAATAAATTCTACATATGCCTGTGCGCCAAGAATGGACTAAGGAGCATATTTGCAGGAAAGTGACTCATGGTCCCCAATGATCCACTTTTCTTGTGTCTCCCCTGTCACACCTAACAACACCATGGTTGTGCCATATTTACAATACAGCGCACCATGGCAGTTGTTAGGACAATAGCGTCAACATTTTTTATGCTATTGTGGCGTTTTGCTGCACCAGCATCAAGAATGTTAACGCTAGTGCAGCAAAGCACATGGAGGCCCGTTGATTAAAATGGGTATGACATTTTAATGCTTGCTCTGAGTAGACATTAAAAATGATGAAAGAAATGGTGCAACAAAATGTTGTAAATTTCCCTTGGAATGCCCCCTTGCATTCATTATGCCTGGCTCAGGCATAATGTGGTGCAAGGGGTTGCATGCATTGCACCACTTTGTAATTACGGCATCGGAGAAAGGCCTGCTAGCATAAAATAAATTATGCTAGGGCAGTGCAAGGTGGCGCTAGGGCTTGTAAATGTGCCCCTAAGTACATGAGCTTAAACATCCAAATTTTCTTAAAGTGCATTGTTAAACAATCTTATTATACAATAATTTCTTTCTACTTACTTTTCTCTACCAGTGGCTACAAAGTATACATGCTTTGTGCAAATTGACATCATCTTTATACTTTATACTTTAAAATGCACTTTGATCATTATCTAGGCTGGCATCCTCTGCATCCTTTTATTTTCAATTTTCCTACAAAAAGCAAGTGTGTTGCAATTTTAAAAATAACCTTTTTTCTAAAATAAACATACATGACGAACGTAACCGAAAGTATTACCAAGCTAATTTTTAACCAGACTCAGACATTTTGGCCCTCATTATGACCCTGGCGGTCTCTAGACCTACAGGGTCATGGTCGCCGCTTTGGTGGCGGTCCGACCGCAACATTACAACCTTGGCTTTACCGCCATGGTCGGACAGCTGGCACTGCCACTTTCCAGCCGCCCGATGGCCTGCCGGTGCTGGCGGCCCAATCCGCCAAGGCAGCTCTGCAAGTAACATTGCCCTTCGGATTATGACCCCTCTCTCCGCCAGCATTTCCATGGCGGTTTCACGATCATCTAAAGGCTGGCGGAACTGGGCAGTACTGCATGAGCAGTACGGGCCCCGCCTGGCCTGCAACGTTGCACAAATCAATGTATGCATTACAGACAGTGATTTGAGAAACTGGTGCTGATGCACCCAAAGCGCAACAGCATTGCTGCTGGCTCTACTATGAGCCGGCATCAATGTTGTTGTGCATTTCCAACTTAGCCAGCAGGAGGAAACTGTGTTCTGCCCACTGTCCCAGAGGGGAAACTCATAATAGGGCTGGCGGGAAGGAGACCACATTGGCAGTCTTCTGACTGCAGGAGATTAGCGGGAGGCCTTTTCCACCTGCCAAACTCCTTCTAGGGGTATTGAGACTCTGCCCAACCAACCCGTAATAGCTTGCCTGCAGGTATGGATACATAGTTGCAAAAATGGTGGTTTAAGAAGCTTCCTTTTTTGTTCCATAATTGCTGGACAAGTGCAGAAAACGTGGGTGATAACAACATAAATGACAGTTTAGTTTCAAAGGAAAATCCTTCCATGTTAATGTAAGATCTTTCGGGTCAAATTGACCAAAGCATGAGCAAGCACTTTAAAATCAGTTAAAAGTAGATTACCAAGTACCCTTGAGGCTTCAGACTATGATATATGTTAAAATCTGTCTAAGAATGTCTCTTTGTAAATGTGTTCTGCAAAAGAGACAAAAACTTTACAGGGGTGTTGTTTAACCAAAGGAAAGCTACTTTTCCATGGATCTTTCCCACACTTCTTTAATGCCCAGTTCTACCATTGACAATCTTAAATAATCTCCCCAAGACTTTTTAAATTTCTTTCTAATCTTTGCCTCGATTTCCAATCAGCACGGACTATTAAGGGAGCCACTCACTGAGGTACGAAGTGTCCAGCAAAAGTCAAGATAACAATATTTATATATCTAATTTTGATTATTATGTTCTTATGTTGTTGTACATACATATGTAATAAATATAATTTTTCATATTTTTGTTATCTTGACTTTTTGGTTGTTTATATTGTAGACAACAGTGAGCATTAGTTGTAGCTCATTTTCTTTTCTTGTACTCAAGGATTGTACTCAGTAACCACAATTCAGGTGATTGTGCCGATCAAATCCTGTAGTCTCATTAGTATAATGAGAACCTATGCGACACTGCAGAATGCAGCACAAATAGGAATAAGAACAAATTAGGAGATATAAAGTTATTTCTCCACGTTACACCTCACCTCAGGAGGTGTAAGGTTTTGGTGCATCTCTGGGGTTACATGGTTTCGTAAATCTGAGGCCGCATCAAAATCCATGGTTGTTTTGTTGGAACACCCACAGCAACACCCATTGGACGCCTCCGGAGCGCAGAGTCAGGCAACACAGCAATTTGTGCCGCCTTACCTTACTCCATATCTATGAGGCTATTGAAATCCATGCAAAGTGGCTTTGTGCGGCCTCATATATATGATTCTTAAGCTTGACTGCCATAGCGTCACACAAAGTGAAGCTGCAGTGGTGCAATGGCCTCAGAACTATACCCCAATGTTTCTTGTAATGAGATAATGCCGAAGTTTCGAAGAAAGGTCAAGGTGTCATTGTCATAGGGTATTTTTCCAAAGCCATGTACATTCCAGAAGCATATATTGATATATTCTTGCTCTTGCAGGGTTTTATTAACATCAGGACCATCTAGGGTCTAACACTTGAGGAAGCCAAGAACATTCTTGTTTTTTCTCCACTTTTAAGGTTAGCTGAGTGTTTCTGGTTATATCATTAACTGTTGGTTTCCCTATTGTTAATCCTGAGACCATTGCCAAGGAGATTTCTACCACAGGGCTCTCCTTAAACCTACTGGCTTGTTTTCCAAACTTGTTGACCTGTACCTACTTTTAATTAAATTGGGGGAAGCAATGGGACTGGGTAACGTGGAGGTTGAACCTTCTTTAACTTTATCCCCAAGTGTTGAAAATACTCCGGCTGGTCAAACACTTAGGGCCAGATTTACAACAAACTGGTACAGCGCAGTGCTGCAGCAAAATCATCAGTGCCATGCTGCACCAGTTTTGAAATGCAGAAAAGTGCCAAAATAACAAGAATATGGAGCACCCCTGCACTTCCCCCTGCTCTGGCACTAAATTTAGCTGCCAGCGCTAATGGAGGTACCCTTGCACCATAGTGTAAGGGTATATGCGTTGAGGGGATTGATTGTTTATGTGCAGGAAGGGACTCCTTCTTGCACATAAGCAATCATTCATCACTGTTTTGCTCTTTCTATGTGTGCTGCAAAATGTTGTTGAGATATATAAGTTTTCAATATTGTTTTAGTTCTATTTCTGTATGTCAATATTGTTTGCTCCATATAATGTCATGCAACCATCCCTGGTACAGCTTCCTATGCAAATTATTGGGATTTTTTTGTGAATTCCAGAAAATAGTAAATCTACACTTGCTGCTAGGTGTAGATTTACTACTGTATTTGTGAAATGTTGACAGTGTTTTCAAGTGACATGCCTAAAGTTGCAATTCAGTTGAGAGCATCCGTTTTTTTCATACCTAATACAAACCAGAGTTTATGGAGCCAGCTGCACAGTCTAGGACCCTTTTGGAGCCCCATAGGAAGACAATAGCCTGGTGAACAGTTACCAGGGAGAGAGCCATCTCTCAGCCTCGCAGTGACTCCAGAGTGTGTGTCAGTGAGTAGGGAAGTCCCAGTAAGGTATTTGTAGGGAAAAGTGTTAATTGTGTGTTGAAGTTCCTATTATTGGTGCCTAATCACTGTCCCCATAAACGAACCAATTTCGGGCAGTGCCAGAGCAGGTATAATAAAGCACTAAAGTACCTGTGTTGCCAAAGTCTCTCCAGTAGCACTCTTAATGCTCTGTGCTCCAATTTGGATGCAAGCAGAAGTCAGGTAACAATATGAAGTGAATGTGTAAGCTGTCTCTGTACTGGACATATTGTATGCTGTATGTTAGGCTTGGTAATGGAAGTCCTCCCATTCTTTGTTTGTGAGTGTGCTGCCTAAGTCTGCTTCCCATATCCTCTGCCCTGCAGATTCATCTTTTAGGTGGGTGTGCTAGCAGCACATAGATCTTAGTGATAAGGTACCTATTGATGCGTTTGAGGAATATCCATCTCTCAAAGGATGTTAAGGGCCTCTCAACATATGGTTTAATGTGAGGAGTGTCTAATTTGTAGGTATCAAACCCAATCTGATTCCTATAGCTCATAGTCTGTCTTCATGCAGTCAAATGGAATAATTTACAGCCCCCCTCCTACCATCTGTGGAAGTCCTCAACCTGTAAGACCAGTGAGAAATCTGGGTTGACAAGTCATTGAGGAACGAAACAAGGTCAGCCCCTGTTGAACCACCACTTCATCCCACACATACAGACACAAGTGGGTGATGAGGGATGAGTAAAGATCCCATACCTTATGTTTACAAGGTAGTCAGGAAACACTCCAAACGTGTGTGCCAGCCACAGCTTGATCCATAAAGCACCTATGCTGTTCTTTGGCTGCTCTTTTACCCTCCATCATGAAGGGAAGTTGTACCACATGAAAGTATCATGTGATGTTGGGGGCAACCAGGCCACCTCTTCCAGTGTGGTACAGTAGAGGTGAGGAGCTGTTTTTGCATGTGGGAACCCCTCCCATCCCATATGAACTTGTTAATCTCTAGTTGTAAGGACTGTAGGCAATTCCTAAGCAGTATCATCAGTATCAGCGGTAGGGCTTGTAATTTGAATGGAATCTTGAGGAGAATGGTCATCTTTTCAGCCACCACTCTGCCTAGCCATGAGAGTTGAAGCTGTTGCCACATTGCCAGTTCCACCATCACTTAAGAACAGAGATTAGTGTAGTTAACCTCGGCTGTCCAAGTCATTGTCATGGCCACATGAATCTCTAAAAACGGGATGGTCAACCCAGTCCAAGTTAGAAGAAGCAAGGAGCAGAGGCGCTCTTTAAGCTGTTGTGGTTCGATAAGTTGAGAATTTATGACTTTTGGAGGTTGACCTTAAAACCAGAAAACTGGCGGAGTCCTGTTAGACGGGCAGGTAAAGATGATGTCAGCTCGATTAGAGGAACAATGACATTGTCAGTGCATAAGCTGATAGTGAGTGTGTGTCCCCTCTGAAAGGAACTCCTGTAATATTGGGGTATGTTTGCAATTGATGGGCTAACGATTCCATGTAAAGGGCAAATAGGAGTGCAGAGAATGGACACCCATGACCTGTTCCCCACTAAATGGAAAAGAACCCTGACAAAACCCTTGTCACCCTCATCTTGGCATGGGGAGAGCAATAGATGCTCTGGATCTATTGAAAAACTTGCCCTTGATGCATAAATGTTTTGTAGTTGCAAATTGGTAGGGCCAGGGCACTCTACCAAACACTTTTTCTACATTGATACCAAGCAGCTGTGCCTTGCTCTTGGACCACTGGATTTTGTCAATGATGTGAAGATTTTTTTTTTTTCTTTTTTTTTTTTTACCAACATTGCCTGTTCAAGATAAAGCCTGTCTGATTCTGGTCAATCAGGCCGGACATGAGTGGGTTGAGTCTATTTGCTAGCATACTTGTAAATAATTTAGTGCTGATTGAGTAGGGACATACCAGTTTGTTTTTGCCAGGCTTGGGAAAGATGGTGATTGATGCTTCGAGTATGGGCTTTGTGAGGGCCCTGTATCTGTAAAGGTATTAAATAGCAGAGTAAAGACTGGGGCTAGTGTATGGTAAAATGTTTTGTCGAACATGGGGAAAAAACTGTCGGGCCTGGGGTTTGAGTGGTTTCAGCTTGACAAAAACAAGGAACATCCCCTGAATCTGACTCAGTTTCATAAGGCTGTCTGCTTGTTTTTGAGTGAGTGTAGTCATGTGGACTCTCTCCACTAGACCTTATTCCCCTCACCCTGTATGTTGTTCTGTTGTGTCTTGGGTGACAGGCAATGTGTCAGCATTGGATTGCATCTATTGCTGCCTGTGTGAAAGCTATATTTAAGGTACAGCATGGTGTATTCTGCCCTGCATAAATGTAAGTGTTTGACCCTGGTAGTGCCAGTGCGCATATTCTTTTACCATCCTTTCTAGCTATTCTCATTTCTCGCCCCACAGCTGAATATAGCTGCTGATAGGACAGAGCAGCCCCTCTCTAATAACTGCCTTTAGCACCTCCCCGAGCACAGCCATAAAGGTGTAGAAATTTTAGCGTCTAGAGTAACAATATTATTTGTGTTCTGAAAGAACCTGTCATGTTCAGTTCAAACTAGCTTTATTGCGGCTACAGGAGCCAAAAAACCTGTCATGTAGGCTCCAAGCAAATGGGCCCACTTGTGCTCTTTCCACCTGGAGTGCTAAGGCGATGGCGGCATGTTCAGACAGAGTCATAGAGTCATTGCACACTTCTTTTGATAAGGTTCTGGGCCGCGGGCAAGGCTAAGAAATAGTCTATACGTGCATATGTTTTGAGTGCTGCAGAGTAGAATTTATAGTTATTTATACTAGGGTTGGACTGCCTCCAATTGTCATGTAGTCCACACCTGTGCAGACACTGGAGACCCTTTGCAAAGAAGGCTTCGGTCTGGCCATATTTAGAGAGTCACAAACACATGAAGATTAGGTGTGACTGAGCACTCACCTATATTCTGATGACTCTTCCTGTGCAGGAAGGGCGAGAGGGTCTGTTCCCACTCAAACACTGGTAGTCTGGAGCCAGGGCTAGGAAGAAAGGACTTCTGTGCAGTCATCCCCACTTTGAAGGCATAACTGAGTATAAGTACTGGGTCTCTGACCTCACCACATCAGACACTTCTGGACCATCAAACTGGACTCTGTCAGAAGAACTGATGGGCTGCATCAAGGACTGGTACTCTGCTGGATTGCTGACTTGGATGGACTGCTTTTCTACTGTGCTAACCAGCTGCCTCATGCTCTCTGACCCTGAGGGGGATCTGGACTCTGCCTTGCAACTGAAGTGATTTCCAAGGGCTTGTTGGATTGTCTCCTGTTGCTTGAGACTCAGGAATATCAAAGCATCTACCCCTGCTCCTGTGCCACGTTCACTGAAAGTGGACCCAGATACTTGCAAGATAGAAGTCAATGCACAACCCATTTCCTTAGAGCAAAACCAGCACATAAACACTGTTGTGAGAGCAGAACCAGTGCATCACAGTTGGCACCAATGCATCACCTTTAGAGCCTGATGCTTTGAACCGCGCATTACCATTGTAGCAGGTCAGAGAGATCAGCACACACACTCAACTGCATGAAGAAACCCAGTGCATTGCACTCCGGAACTAATTTATTGTGGCTCTGCACTTTGTCCTTGGAGAAAACACATCACCACAACTGCATGTGGAAAATCAACACATTACTTCAGCAGCTCCCCTCATCTCGCTATTGCGACCAGGATCAAGATCCTCTGTCCCCTGGCCATACGTGGCTCTTGTCCCCAGCCTGCGCTCCATCACTGTCAGATTAAACTCTTGACTTTGTCCCAATCTAGTGCGACCAGGTAACCCCCCTTGGCACTTATTAGTTTTAAGCATGATAACTCTTTTTATTCTTTAAAAATTAATAACTTGACTTTTACTTATTGGATTTTTGTCATTTTGATCTTGATTTATTTATAAAATTAGTGTCTATTTTTCTAATCTGTTGTGGAGTCTTTTTGTGGTGTTTTCAATGTGTTACTGTGTGTTCTTTGGCGCAAATATTATACACATTGCCTCTTTAGATAGGCCTGCCTGGTCTGTGCCAGGCTGCCAGCAGGTGAGCACAGGTTATGTTTTCGTGTGTATCTGACTTACCCTGACTAGGATTGTGGTTCCTGCTTGTCCAAACGGCATACTCTGACAACCAGGAACCCAACTTCAAACACTGTAACAGAACCTCTTTGATAAAGTGTTCTTGTTGTTCATTAGGCTCATCTATAGAGGTGATTGTCACTTGGAGGTGCCAATCCATATGTGATTTGCCAGCATGTGCCCTCTGAATTTGGCTAGTTTACGTACCACCCCATCCCCTAAGACCTGCAACAGCAATATAGCTACCCTCTCCCTTCTTCACCACCCCAAATGACCAATATTTACATGAGGAACATCAGAATCTCATACTCTGTTCTTCCCCTGCCAGCAGGTGTTTCCTACAGTTGGCGTATGTCACTCCCACATCGCTCCACAAGAGGAAAACAACGGTTTGTTTGTCTGGATTGTTCAAGTTCCTAACATTGAGGCTGTTCATCTTAACCTCTGCAATGATTTCCCCAAGTGGTGTTGATATGTGTTGACATTGTTAACCCTTAGAAGTAGTATTCTGCAACCAGGCAGTAAATGTGTTTTGGAGGCCTCAGCAATAGTGTATCATGCATTGTGAGCAGTGAGAATGGAAGGCTGAAATTCAATAGTAACCACAAAACTACAACGTAAAGAACATTACCAAAAACAGGTCCATGAATAATGGCAGAAAGCAGTTCCAGTCTGTGGGCATAGCTTGTTCAGGAATGTGGTGGTCATCTTCCTTGGCAGTAGAGAGTAGGGTGGCAAGGCCCTGCTATCTTTGGCTCGCTGGTAGGAAGGTGTCTTATTTTCTGTGCTGACTAGTGGTGGTCCATTTCTTGAGGACAATTCTGGTCTAGACTGTGCCACTCTTTGTCTCCGAGGAGAGCCTTTCCAGGACTGAATTTTGTTCCCATGCAATCACTCCTGGAACCAGCTGGGAGCTTCTGGGAGCTTTGGCCAGCTGTTGCCAGTAGAATGCACATGGAGGTGATGCTTAAAGCCACCCCTGTGAGGAGCATGGTGTGGCCCCCATTTTGCCGACCCAAGATATGATGTGATTCTGTGAGTGTTTTGTGATGGTAAAGTAGTCTCTATCCCAATAGAAGACAATCTAGAATTGGTGGCCTCAACCATTAGAGTTCTCTTTGGGGGATAGGAATCCTGCCATTGATTTGAAGTCCTTGCAGCATTGTAGGGAAACTGTTGAGAAATCCTTAAAGAATTATAGTTTTTTTACCTCTAAAGTGGAAAGGGTGCAGGTCTCTGGCTTTCTTGAGAATTGTGAGACGTCATGAACACAGGCTAGGATATTTGGATATTTGGAGGAAGTGCATTGTTGCTGTGTGGGCAGCCTACTTGGTGTACTCTGTCGTGCTGCAGGCTGATGTCTTCCTCTCAGTGCAAGACATGGTACAATAGTGCCTGAATGTAGCAGCCAATGTCTATGTTCTCTATCCCTGATGGAACACCCTGCTGTCTGCTGTTGTTGCAGCACAATCTGGTCTCTAGATCTTCCACATAAGTATGGAGGTCCACTTGTTGCTCATGTATGTGCAAACTTCCTCACTTCTGGCTACTTTGTTGTCTTCCACAGTGAGCAATCTTTTGCCCGGTAAGCCCAGGTCTTGCTAAAACCTCCCTTAGTTGCAGCAATAGGTCTTGCTTCACTGAATGATGGTCTTCCTTGCGGGGGTCAAATAGGGATTCTAGGATGGCCTGCGACCCCGAAGGGGCTTTATGTCCTGAATCATCCATAAGTGTGGTCTGCTGGGTGGATGAGGGCTCTTTGTGAACAAGATTAGTGGAGCGTGCAAGCATTTTGTGCATTTTATGGTCCTTTTTGCTTTTTGAAGCCACCATCAGGAGCAATTATGCTGATGAAGCTCCCCATCTGCTATGAACCCACTGATGGTGCACAGCGGTGTTATGGGGCGGGCTCTCTTGTGTCACTCTATCTTCTGATGGCTGTTTGTGAGGTTACAGGTCATCCACACAGTGTAGGCTGTGAAAGATCACCTCCTCATAAACCTCTTGCAGTTCAGACCCAGGTGTCCACAGGGTGTGACCAGTCCCCCAAAGCTATGCTTCTGTGTGGACGAGGACCCAGTGAGAGTTTTTAAGGTATAAGGAAGGGTACCTCGCTTTCCTATCTGGCTCCCTCCAGCCCTCAGGTGTAGTGTTGTTGACCTTCTGTACCGAGCCAGCAGTAGGTGTAGTATGGCCATGGAGCATCAAGTGCGTATGTGTAGTCCACTGCCTCTGGTTTGTAGAGGTTTCTGGCTGGGGAGAGAAGGAGGAATGTGTCCCAAGCTGCTGCCAGGCGCAGCAGGCAAGAAAGACGGCTGTGGGCATCGTCAGAATGGTGTCTCCAGACCAGGCGTTGCTCTTTTACTCTGGGTTTTTGAGGAAACCGCAGGGTGCTGGTTGGCCACACATCAGGTCCTCTGAAGGTCTTGCCCACAGTGATATCCGGGTGTACTCATTGTGGAGCTGAGGAGTGTAGCCATGGAGAAGTACAGTTGTGTGAGAGTAAAGCCTCTCTTCAGGCTGCAGTCGCCATATTGAGTCAGTGCTGTGCCGGGCCGCTTTTCCTGCCGCTCACTTGAGGCATCACAGGTACAGCAGGGAAAGATAACTGTTTCCCTAGGCCTGGAGTGGTGTCAGTTCAGGCCTCATATCCCCCTGATTCACCGATATTACTGGTCTGGGGGGAGGATCACTCAGAGCATCCTATGCTGCTGCGATCTTTGCCATTCCCCAGCAATCTAGAGTTACGTTTAGAGTACATTGTGAGCATTGTTAGAATTTCCTTAGGATTCTAGGAGAATCCCTGAAAAGTTTCACCAATCACAGCTTGCAAGTATTAGTTTTCAGATTTATTACTGAATACCAAATTCTTTCAAAGTGAAGGTTCATGTTTATGCATCTGTAAATAGCTCACAATTGAGCAACTAAGTCTAAAATATTTTTTTTCCTTTGTGGAAAATTTACCATATATATACTTTTTTCCCTTCTTCTTCTTGATGCATATTTTCTCCTGCCCCCTAACAGTAGTAAATCTTCACTAAGATCACAGGTGGAAATGCACCTTTCAAAGATTTCAGAAAACTTCAGAAGTCTGTTGGTGTTCCTCTGCTTCCCATATAATCCTGAAATGCAACACCTGCTCCTCCACCTCTGCGAGTAACTTAGCCCATACATGTTGCACCATGCTGGTTTCATTTTAAATGTGCATGTGGCTGTGTAAATAGGGTCCAGAGTGAGGTACACAGGGGGTCACCAAATCACTCAGAACTAGTATGACTCTCCAAACTTACCAGCTGTAAATCAGCTGTAAAACATTATGCTACTAATGTCAAGAATGACTAATTGAAAACTCCTTATCAGTTTTCAAAGTGGTCTTTCATTTATGGCCTTGTCCAATGGAACCCAGAAGTAAACTCACTGAAGCTTACAAAAGGGTAAATGAATTCAATAACATTCAATCCATTGGGGTCACAATGAGACACTTTTGCACTGTTTGCAGCAAAAAGTGATGTTGTGAGATGAGATCTGTCCCTAGTGGTAATTGGATAAATATGTAGTAAGACCAGTGGCATTCGCATACTGATCTTCTATAGTGCCCTAAATATAAACTGAAAGTAAAAATAACCTGGAGTTATCTTAAATAAATCACACCAAAATCTTATAAGCAAAGCTTCGAAAATGGAAACAAGTTATGAATTGGAGTGCCACCTCCCCATAAAGGTGTAAGCAAAGAAGAGAAAGTAGGAGGCTAGTTCAAGACTTTCAGCTAAGCATTTGAAATATCCAACACATGAATACAAATATTAGAGGTAGGTGCTCTTGTAATATGATTGATGAACAGATGCTTTTTTCAGAACACATGATCTTAAAACAATGTGAGTTGCTATATTGCCCTACTACATAGTATTTTGTAGATAGAATATTCCTTCCGAATTTCCAGGCTTTAGAAAAGCCAACATGGCAACTTTATTGCAGTGGAGAAGCACAGGATTATCAAATGTTTTAAAACTTATATCCCAATTTAGCTGCTGCATACAGATCCATACAGGAGTCTTCAAATACGAAACCACGATGAAGCGCTATCTCTTTTATTATATATTTGAGAGTGTAAATATATTCTACTGCATTGACTATAACTTAATTATTTGTGTTATCTTTGAAAATTAAAGCAGCACATTTTGTTATTCGTATCTACTACAAATACACAGCACAGGATCAGCTAATGGGTTATTGGCTATATTGAAATCTTGACCTGCTGAACAACACAGTGACACTTTGTGGGCAAAGTACTATCTCTTAGTAGATATACAGAAATGAAGTACAGGTGCTCCGTTTTACAAGGACCCTAGAAGTTTTCAACCTCTGAACTTGGAAAACCTTAGAAAAACAAACGGTATTCTGCTCAGGCTGAACAGATTTATAGACAAAGATAAAGTGATGGGTGGAATGCTTAAATTTATCTCAGCCAGTGGTAATTAATCAGCCTGCACTCCAGGCATTTTTTGCTCACTGTGTGACTACAGATGGCACACATCAATATGTAAATTAGCCTTCAACCTGCACAAAAAGAAACAGTCCTGACTAAAATGCTAGTCCAAGCTAACCCTAAACAGCCCACATCATGTCTAATTGTGCCTGATTAGAGACGCAGCTTAACTAGCTTGAAAGGCAAGCAGTAAGTATGGTTTGATAAGTGACTCCTTTACCTGCTTTATCTAGCCTTAATTTCCTAATTGTGATCTCCTGTTAATTTATTGCACCCTAGTATGTTTTAAGTCTACATATTTAGACCAGTCAGTAGGTATTCTGGATGGAAGCATCTCAAAGGAATAATTAAGTATGTCACTACAAATTTACTAGTCTAGTCAGACTTATTGGATTTAATATTTGCACTGTAGGTTGCTGATTACCTCAGTTACAGCATATGGATTTATCTGAGCCTTGTGACCAGTTCTGGTCTGAAAATTATTACTAAAAATCGGAATGGTCATTTGTGATATCTAAGACAAAGTCTACAGACAGTCTCTGGTTAATAGGTGAGTGCTGTTAGGTGACAGTGCTTTTTAGTGTACACTCCAGGGCCCCTACATATAAAAGTAAGTTCCCGTATTTATATCCTTGTTGCCAGAGATATTTGCCTATGTTTAGGTGGAGGTGTGCCTCAATGTAATCCACCAATAGTCAAAGAACTTTGTTATGTAAAAGTAGATTCTGGATTTGTTACCACCTCAAATGATGTGCGTAGAATGGAAAGGTCTGCAACTGAGCTACATCACACACTCCTGACACACATTCACACAGCAAAGACATAATATAATCCGCTCCATAGGTTATGCCCTTGTCACATTGGACTGTTTCCCTACAGGAAGAAACACATAAGTTCCAGACTCCAGGGTGTGTCCAGCTCTACTCAAGAGGAAGAGAACTTCCCTGAGATGGAGCCGGAGTTTGTAGTTAGCCAGGTTTTTAATCACTACAGCTGGTGACCAGGGATGGCAAAGAACATAAGACACAATGCCTGCCAACAAGGAAGTCAGAACGCTACATAGTTCACAATGCTGATCAATTACAAACTATCAGATAGCATTCATTTGACCACTGATCTCCTTCACATCTGGAGAGATTGTGATTCATCAACTGTCTCCCTAAAGGGCTGCTTGGGAGCAGCCAAGGAGAGCTATTAAAGGGAAGGGATGAAGTCAACATATGAGGAATCAAGGGTATTCATTGCCAATGCTAATAATTTCTTAATGTGCATAATAACATTTTAATACAATATATAGTTAATGATAACTTTAAAAAAAACAAAAATCTCAAATAAAATACGTGAAATTCATGCAAGATCATGATGCATTCAACAAAAATAATATAGCATTGGATGGGGAGGGAAAATCAAAATTGAATTGAATTAAAAAAATAAATGAAACTAAATAAAAAAATAATTAGATAAAAATGCCTTAATAATGCATTTTAGTACAGGAATGGTGCTGCTTGGTTGTTGGTAGTGGTATATTACTAGGAGGTAGGGACATCTGTTTATTATTTTTATTTGGAAAATAATTAATCTTTATGTTATAATTTAAAATACCTTTACTACAAAATCCCTTTTAATGTCTCTAGGGAAATTTCAACCTGATGGTGAATTCCATTCATGAGGAGATTTATACCTAGGGGTAGATTTACATGTCAGGTGATCTACAAATGCAAACTTACTTTTGTGACTAGGACCTTAAATGTGATAACGATTGACAATGTGTGTACTCTACTCCCCATTAAAGACAGCATAATCTAAGTATTATCCTTGAAGCAGTGGGTGACAACATTATCTTCATTGCAATAATTATGATACTGTACTCTCCTGACTTACTCTCCGTCAGAGAACTCATATCTATCAGAATAATACTACTCTACACACCTACTCAATATCTGATCATGCTTTTGTACACATTCTCATAGCTTGTAATACCTGTTTTCCTAATAATTGACCATGGTCTAGTCCTGCCCTCCACTTAGACAAGAAGGGAGCGTTCACTGCCCTCCATTTCTGCTGTAAGTCCCTCTTAGTAATCAGTAACCATAACCCTAAAAAATATTATTGTAGCAATTGTCACTAAGGTAATCTAGGATTTTTAGCAAAGACTTCTGAGGCAATAGCTTGATATGTGTAATCTCAATGAGAGTTCTGGCCACCCCATCCCAATGTCTCCGTAGAGTCAAGCAATCTCAAACTCAGCATTGAAGATGATTTGCCAGCACCTCAGGCTGGTAGGAGAGGGCTCTAGTCCCTTATGCCACAAACCTTTCCTCATGTAATATATGCATTGAAGATATTTACATTGAATAAGTCTGCAGCTCCAAAGTCACTATGGCGGTCATTTCGACATTGGCGTTAAAAACCACTTAGCGCCACGCTGACTGGCGTCAACATACCACCATGGTGGCGAATATCCTTTTGGCATATTATGACACACACACCAAACCGACAGAATATAGCCACATACACAAATCCGCCAGCCCAAAGGTCAGTGGGAAACTGTCGGTACCAACACCCATTCAGTTACGCCAACAGAACAACGCCCACCACATCATGACCCACGAATCTCCACAGCGGACATTCAACGGTGGTAAACCATTGGCGGTACACACCACCGCGCTCAGAATGGGCACCGAAATACTAAACTACACAACATTGGCCAATTAAAAAGAAACACATCTGAGACACACCCACTCATACCACTATAAAACACACACTTACATTACCCAAAACCGTTTATGAATACAAATCATTGCCACCAGACAGACATCAAGACCACTGTGACACCTACACACACACCCATACATCCCTCACACACTCACTAGGCACACCCAATTACACTACCCAACACCCACACACTTACACACACCACACAAACCCCCATGGCCCCACAGAGATACCCTTGTTTCACAGATAAGGAGTTGTGGGTCATGGTGGAGGAAATAGCCATGGTAGAGCCACAGCTGTTTGGAGCACAGGTACAGCAGATATCCATTGAAAGGAAGATGGAGCTATGGCAGAGAATTGTGGACAGGGTGAATGCCGTGGGACAGCATCCAAGAACAAGGGATGACATCAGGAAGAGGTGGAATGACCTACGGGAGAAGGTACATCCCGTGGCAGCAAGGCACGAGCTCGCATTCCAGAGCACTGGGAGTGGACCCCAACCCCCTCCCCACAGCTCACAGCATGGGAGGAGTAAGTCTTGGCATTACTACATCCTGAGGGACTCAATGGAGTAGCTGGAGGACTGGAGGACTGGACACTGGTAAGTCAACATTTACCACTTATCAGCCTCCCTACCTGCATGCCATCTCATACCCTCACCCTCACTCCCATCACTCCACTCCATCCCACACACTGCACCTACACATATGACTAACCCCAATGTCAAGCCGTGCATGCCATGCCAATGCATGGACAGACCTCCCAGCCCTGCATGGACACCCATCACCAAAGCATGCACAGCATGGAAAACTAACAAGCACACAATACACCACCACACACAAACAAAGGTGGCAGGGCAACAGCAACGATAGAGGGGAAGATAGGGATGTAGAATATGTCACAGGCATGAAGCATAATACATCACTTAGATCCCCACAGGTGCCCCAGCCAATCTCAGTGGAGAAGAGGTGCCAAGACTATCCCGTCCCCCAACAGAAGATGCCCCCAGTGATGACAGTAACTCTGGACTTCAGGATCTAGATCAACAACCTGGCCCATCAGGGACTTCTAGTCAGTCGGTCCCCCAGCCCACAAACAGTCCACCACAGAGCCTCCCCCATCAGTTACCAACACCGCAGCACCCACCCAGTGTCCCCACACGTCTGTCCCCAGGACACGTCGATCAGCATTGTGACCACCTGTACAGGGACCCCAGTCCACACCTCATACCCAAGACAATCAGGAAGCTGGGGTCAGTGGCAGTGGGCACACCGTTCAGGGTTCAGGGGCACAGGGCAACAGGGACACTGGGAGGACTGCCGTGCACCAGGGGGAGGCACCTGGGAACTGACTCTCCAGGAGGCACTCACTAATGTCCTGGGTGCCTAGCGACAAACCCAGGACACGATGAGCCAGATCCTGAACAACAAGCAGGAGAACAAGCGGCTGCAGGAAGAACATCATCAGGAGATCAAGGAGGACTTACAGGCCCTCATCACCACCAAGATCTCCATAGCAGGGGTGCTGACAGACATGGCCAACATCATGAGGGAATGGACTGCACACAGCGGGCCCCTACCATTAGCCAGTCTTTTGACCAGCCCACCACATCCGCTGCGGCTAGTGGACAGGAGGCCCCACCGCAGGACCCACAGGCCACCAGCACCCCTCCGCTGCAGAAGGTGAACCACCAAGCAAACATTTTCTGCAAACCAGACAGAAGCTAGAGACACTTGTCAAGACCAAGACCACCGCCAGAAAATGAGACTCTCCTGATTGTCCCTCTTATGTCCCACGCTGTCACCTTTTCCATTTTGAACTGCCTTTGCTCCCCTTCCTATGGCCTAGACCTGTGCTACAAACAGACTGGAACAACACCCTGGACTTTCCTCCACCATCACCCCATTCCATTGCACTTTAACCTCAATTTTATAACACTACAATAAACACCCCTGAACACAATTTGAGTAACATTGTTTTATGTGTTTTAAATGTGCATTTGTGGGAACAGTCACATCGAGTGCAAATGATCTGAACATTGTGATAGCATACAAATAATGACCTGTAACTGTCTGTAGAGATCACGTCAGGAGATTGTTGTCATATCACCAACATCTGGAAAATGAGAAGCCACAGTTGACAGTAAGTTGAGATGCAAAGGAAGTGAATGCCATCATGCTACAACCACACAGATAAATCAATAGTCAGGGTAACGGTCAGTTCCACTCTCTTATCTGTGTGTCATTGGTAGTATTGTCATATAACTGATGTTCTGTTGTCCTCATACTCACCCTTTGCCTCCTCATGCTCACTATCCTCACGGTCCACTGCTGCCACAGGGTTATCTCCAGTCCCCTCCTCCTGCAGAAAAGGCACATGCCTGGTTGTGCAACATGCAGCATGCCACTACTATCTGGCAGACCTTTCTGGGTGAGTAGCACAGGTCCACCTGTCAGATGGAGGCACCTGAGCCCGGCCCTCAGGAGGCCGAAGGTTCACTCGATTGTTCTTCTGGTATGCCCATGTGCCTCATTATAACGGTCCTCAGCCCCTGTCCTGGCATTCCTCACAGGGGTCAGCAGCCACGATAGGTTTGGGTAGCCAGAGTCACCTGCAAGTATTGAGGGACAACATTTAGCCTTACACAATCGTTTGGGGAGAACACCTGAAGGCATACACTGACATACATTGGGTGGGGCTCTGCCTCACCTATTAGCCACACACTGTGCCTCTGTAGTTGGGCCAGCACATTTGGGATGCTGCTATTCCACAGGACGAATTTGTCGTGCACGACCCAGGATACTTGACAGTGATGTGGGAGATGTACTGGTACGCCAGGCCGACCATTTGCACATTCAGTGAGTGGAAACTCTTACGATTCCTGAACACCTGTTCATTCTGGTTGCAGACTACCGCAATATGTGTACCATCAATTGCTCCAATACTATCAGGGATATGGCCCATTGCATATAATCCTGCCTTCACAGAGGCCAAATCTTCCACCTGGGGGAAAGCAATGTATCTGCACATGTATTTCACCAGGGCAGGCAAGGCGCTTGACAACACAATAGAAAACAATGACTGTGACATTCCAGCTGCCAAGCCCACTGTCACTTGGAAAGAACCAGTTGCTAGGAAATGGAGCACTGATAGCATTTGCATAAGAGGGGGATCCCAGAGGGATGACGGATGGCTGATATCAGGTCAGGCTCCAATTGGGCACACAGATCTATGATTGTGGCCCTGTCCGGTCTATAAGTCAGTATAATGTGACTGTCCTCCAGTGTTTCCAAGTCCACAAGTGGTATACACACAGGGGTTCGTCTTCTCTTCCCATTCATCTGCAGCAGCAAGTATCTAAGGGAAACAAGAGTGAGTAGGCTGTCACAATATGAACAATGGAACCATGCCCTCTGTGTACATGTTGCATGTATATGATGGAACAATGGGAACGGCAAGGTATGTGCAAATCTAGGCAGTGATGCAGTAAAGGTTAATCTGATTGTTGTCCATCACCATGACATGGCGACCACCTGTCCTGTATGTAGGGAGAGGTGGAAGTGAGGTAACTCCACCGACATTGGGCATCATGGCGGAAGGCGGTCTTGCACCACCGTGCACACCGCCGCAGATATGACTGCCATTTTCTATCTGATTCCTCGCTTGTTTCCTGACCTTCAGCAGGAAAACACCTACACTGTGTGTGCTGCTGTGACCTGTGTCTGGGAATGATGGGCCATATATGTGACAGGCTGGACTGTATGTGTAATGGTGTCCTCCCATCTGTATCTCCTCTGCAGGTCAGCGCCAATCAAAAGAAGGGATTATGGTATACAATAACCAAGGATGTGCGGACCCTGGGGGTCTATGGAAGGCAGAGCACCCACTGTCGAAAACGGTGGGAGGACCCGAGATGCTGGGCACGGAAGACCACAGAGGCCCAGCTGAGGATGGCCTCCCAACGAGGAAGGGGTGCCCATCGGAACCTGACCCCCCGATGGCTCACATACTAGCGGTGGCCTACCCATAGCTGGATGGGCGCTCGAGGGCATCACAGCAGCCACAAGGGGGTGAGTACAGTGGCCGTTACAACAATAATTTGCAGGTGGCATGGAATCCGGGTGGTGGGTGTCAGTTAGTGTGAGCCGCTTAATGCCAGGCCAGACATTGCAGCGTGATGCAGCTCCAGGGTAATGGTTGAAAGGGAAAGCAATGTAACCCAGCTAGGTTGCATTCCATGTCAGACAGGGCTTAGTGGATCTCAGGAGGTGTACAGATGGTGGTGTTTGGCCCTCATCTTGCTGTGGCATCTACCCAAATCAATGGCAGTGCAATGCACAGCGCTCAATCCTGATCCCTGTGTGTGATGGTGCTGTGTGTGCCAACTGTGTGTTGGTACAGTAATTAAACCAGTGTTACCTTTCTCTCTCTCCCCCCTTTTATCTTCTGTAATCCTGTCCAAATGTGCCATTTGCATCATCTGACAGAAGTGCAGAGGCACCGGCAACAGAAGGAGCTGCATCCCACAGGACCCAGGAGGCAGAGTCCACCAACGCCGAGGGAACCAGTGGGACGGAGGGCGAGGGGAGCACCACGTCAGAGACAGGAGGTGACAACACTGACTCAGATACCTCCTCCGATGGAAGCTCCCTGATGGTGATGGACACCTCTGTGACCACCACAGCTGCAGCTGCCACCCCCGTGCCAGCACCGCCCTCCCAGTAGCCCCTCAGCGATTTGCCTGTGCCCGCTCACCCAAGAGGGTGGGCATATCCTTTGTTCCAGGCACCTCAGACCCTGCCCCAGTGAGCCCTGCTGCCCTGAGTGAAGAGGCTATTGACCTCCTGAGAACCATCACTGTAGAGCAGTCAACCATTGTGAATGTCATGCAGAGGCTGGCATCCCAGATGCAGCAATGTAATGGATTCCTGGATGGCATCCACTGTGGATTGGACGCCCAACAGAGATTCAGGCACTGGCCTCCTCTCTGATGGCAGCCATTGTCCCTGTCCCAACCGCCCCCCATCAACTACCACTTCCCACTCCTAGTCTCCTCAACCCCAACCCAACCCATGCACACATATAGACGGGCATGCACACAAGACAACACACAAAGTTGGCACAGTCAAACACAGGCACCACACTTCTGCCCACAAGCACTCACACAAACACCAGACAGTTGCAGACACAACCACATCCACTTCCTCCACTGTCTCCCCCTCCTCCACCTGTCTTTCAGTCACGTCCACACTCACACCTGCATGCACTGCTTCAACATCCAACACTAGCATCACCACACCAAGCAGCACACACACCTCATTAGGAGACACCGTCATAACATCCATGCATGTGTTCCCTGTGTCCTTTCCAACCCTATCTGTCCCTCCTCCTAAATGTCACAAACGCAAGCACTCAGACACCCAACAGCCATCCACCTCACATCAGCACACTCCCCATGCACCTGCACCCATGTCCAGCAGACGTACTCCTACAACCTCCACTCCCATCCCTCCTCCCTTCTCCCACCCCACCATGACTAAAAAGCTTTGTCTTGCCCAACTTGACCTCTTCCCTCCTCCTCCCCCCATCCTGCCCGTAAGAGCAGGGTCCCAATGACCCAGCCCACCACCTCAGCCACACATGTCCACCCGGACAGTAGAGGTACCTCCTAGTCATGGAGGCAAGACAGTGATGGATCCAACTCCACCAGCTAAGAAGAGTAAGTATCCCACAGCCACTGCCATGTTGGGAAAGAAGCCCTTGACTCCTGCCATGAAGGGGAAGGAGACTGCACCTCCTGCCATGAAGGGAAAGGAGTCCGCACCTCCTGCCATGAAGTGGAAGAAGCCCTCGACTCCTACCATGAAGGGGAAGGAGACCGCACCTCCTGCCATGAAAGGGAAGATGCCCTTCACTTCTGCCATGAAGGGGAAGACACCCTAGACTCCAGCAGAGGCTGGCAGGATGACAGCACCACCACCATCAGTGGTCATGGAGCCCTCACCTCCAGCTGAGGCAGTGCAGCCCACTCCTCTTGCAGAGGCTGCACCACTCCCCAGCACAGAGAAATGGGCATGGAGCCCTCTCCAGAACCAGTGGGCAATTTCCAGACTTCGGCTGAGGTGCCCCCCCAATCCCTATCCCGCTGAGGTGCCTGCCCACTTGCAAAATTATGCCACTGCAGAGTTCTGTGCAGATGATGTCAGGAGACAAGTTGGGCCTTGGACTGTGCCCTATAGCCATGTGGGCCCTTTGTACTTTGGACTCAGTATTGGCCCTTTGTGGACATTTGTACATATCTCTTTTTTATCCAATTGGTTCATTTGGTGGCTCTTCACATTCAATACATTCTCAATACTGCCTTCTTGTTGTCCTTGCATTCTTCTGCTGTGTGTTGTGTGCCAATGTTTTTCATCTGCAGCTGGTTGTGTGTATGGTGGGTATGTGTCTGTGGTGTGTGTGTGTGTGTGTCACTCTCGTTTTCCTCCCTCCCTCCCTTGTGTGCTAGGCAGCTGTACTCACCATCGTCATCTTCATCGGCATTGGTGTTCCAGGTGGAGCATGGCGTAGAAGAGCGTCGGGAAGGCTTGCAGCTCTGGTTCTATAGCAGCGTTGGTCTTCTCTGCGTCTCGGTAGGTGAGTATTTTGTCTTCTGTGTCCTGTTACTGCCAGGCTTTTGATGGCGTTGGTTCTGTCCCAGAAATGTTGGTGGTGTACTGTGTCGTGATATGGTAGGCAGTACTTTGTCTTCCGCCTGGCTGTTGATGGCGACCGCCGGCGTGCGCGGTTTAACGTCCTGGTGGATAGTGTGGTACATTGACTATCTATGGGAGTTATCACTGCCATGGTCATAATTTGGCAGTAATTACCGCCAACATGTTGGCAGTATTTCTGCCACTTTATCACTTACCGCCAATGTCATGATGAGGGCCTATGTCTCTTGAGGCCACCAGAGCAGTTTGGCAATGTGTATAATCCATTGGCCCTTCATCTGCCTCCAAGCTCAGCAAAAGGTCTGAGAATGAGTCTGTCAAGTGGACAACTAAAGTTTTGTATGTTTGTGAGATGCTGTCAAGGGGAAGGGGGGAATAGTCACTTTACCTCTATCAGCCTAAACTGTAGGCTGTCCTAAGCACGAGCCACTGGTGCTGTTGGTGCTTTCCCAAGTTGTAAAAACCGAAAGCATTGGGTTCTAATTTTTTGAAGGTCTCTTGAATTGCATCTCATCTCAGCTAAAGATCTGGAAATGTGTCTTTCATGTGGGTAACTAACGTTTTGTATATTTTTGAGATCTTGTTGAGGAGAGGGAAGTATAGCCACTTTTGCTTCCCTCAGCCTGAACAGAGGGCTGTCCTAAGCACCAGTTAGATGTGCAACCAATTCTTTCCCAAGTTGTTCTTGAAATGGCTGACTAAAATTAAAATATGCCCTGTTATACATGGGCCCCCTTGTGAGACTGATTCAATCAGGCTGCCTGTCCCTCACTCCAGTTCTCTGGTGTCACTGACCTGTTAGTGTAACCCTGGTTATGCCATAGAGATTTGTTTGCCCCTCCTCAATATTAAATCAATTATGCTCTGCCTTGCTCACTGACCTCCGGCAGCTAATCTGATTGATATAATCAGTGACTTAATGGGGGCGCAGATGGACCTCACCTTCATCAGGTGCTTCCAGAAGTACCGGAAACACCAACAGTACCACCATACAGTTTCTTCACTTTTATGTGGAAATCACGGGCACTGCCATCATGACCCATTCCCTGACCACCCACATAATGATGGGCAGCAAGATTTTTCCCTCTTTTTCAGCAGCCCTGACAGTCCCTTATTACTCCCAGTGCCGATGTGAGCCTTCCACACTGGTCCCCCAAGTCTGCCAGCAGCAGGGGGGAAAACCTAGATGCCACGTCACTCCTCCCTGCAGCTAGGTACCCATGAGCCCTGGGGCTGCCCAGGCAATCAAAAGGTGCAGGTTTCTCCCAAGTACTTCAGTGACACCGTTGAAGCCAGGTCCCACTCATCTGCAACAGCAGGCCTCAGACCACCACCCAGCACTTCATTTTTGGGATTGAAAGGCCACTGGTCCACAGATCACCTCTTGAGTGAGCAGGTAGAGGTACATGCAGCATCCACTGCATGGGAGTGAGCCCTCTCTCCTGAGATTCACTGTCCACATCACGTTGCTGGCAGACACAGGCTCTCTCCTGATTCACAGCCCTCAGTCTTCACCACACCATGGGGGCGTGAATCAGGTCAAGTGACAAGCAAGTTTCACCATTCTGGTGTCTGTGCCCCTTAACACACTGGTCTACCACCCAGCTGAAAAAACAGTTGGTATAGGGTGTTATGTTATGTTACGTTATGAGTGTTGTTATAGTATAGTATAGTATAGGATATATCATCCACGAGGGTATCCAGGTACTCTGTAACAGTTGTGTGAGGGCAGCCCTGATGGCTTACTCGAAAAGCTAGGTCTTCAGAGTTTTGCAGAAGTCAAAAAGAGAGAAGGAGGAGGATTTATGTGTTGTTGGAGGTCATTACAGGCTTTAGGAGCCAGGTTTGAAAGGGTGAAGGCCCCTGCTCTGCTTTTGTGTATGTGTGGAGGGTATGCCTGTGATAAGTAGGCAGAGTGGAGGTCTCTGGAAGATTGGTGAACATGATTATGGCTGTTCATATAGGCAGTAACAGTGTTGTGGGTCTTCAATGCCTCACAGAAACCCACCAATGTCAACATTTGGACAAATATAAGGGTGTATTCCAGGGAGCCTAGAAAGAGTGTCTGCCATGTTGTGTGGTCTACTATGCACTCCCCTTAAATCCCTGTTTACACATTCCACTTTTAATAATGGCTACTTAAAGTCCAGGTGGGGATAAATGTGTTCACAATTTAGAAAACGTTATGATTTGTATTTTGTATGTGACTAACTTGTTTTTGTAAGTAGGTTTTTTTCATTGAATGTATTTATGTTTGCTAACTCTGATAATGTTCGTTCAGTGTTCTCATGTAGCTTGAAATATGACAAATCTTCATGTATAAGAAGAACAGGCATTTTGAGAGCTAGCACTTCATCCTGTGATTTAGATGAGTCGGTGGTGTCTTTCATATTGCTTGATAGTGAACTTGAGAAGGTTTAGTATTAAAGGACCCTAGGCCTGACATTCACTTTTCAATTGACTTGGGAGAAGTGCGTATCTGTGAAGGGTCTGTTCTGGGTGTCTAGTTATCTGATTCATAATGTTGGATAATAGACAGAGTATGCTGGAGCAATGCGATAGGGAATTCGTTAAATGTTTTGAAGCTGTTAGAAGTAATTTAAGATGCTAACTGTTGGTGATTTGGCCAATGTGAATTGGAACGGAGTTCTAATGTGGGCTTTTCAGTGAAGAGGGAGAAGAATGGAATATGTGAGAGAGATTGTGTTTTCTGAAATTATGGCACATGTTTGCCTATTCTGTTTGTGTGGATTGTGACATGTGAAGTGATGTAGAGTTAAGGTATCAGTTTGAAGAGGTAGCCACTTGTTGACTTGGTGTTGTGTTAGTCATATAAAGTAAACTCTCCCAGATAAGGGTTTTTGAAGTACAGGGTGGTTATTGATGTGAAGGAGACAGAAAATTATTCTATGTGCTGGTTTTGTAAGCATTGAGAGATAAAACTGATAAAAAAGCACTGCACTGCAAAAAAGTGAGAGAAAGTCTTCAGAAAGGCATTTTAAGCTATCTAAAGAATTGATTCTATTGTTTTATAGCTGCTCAAAACTCTGCCCATTACACAAAAAAAGCCTCATGGACAGATACTGCTAACTTCAGAATTATTGTTTAATTGATACTGAATGCAAGCTTGCTTCTAAGTGACCTTCAACAGGGCTAGATTTAGGGCAGTCCGACCGGTGTAGGAGGGAGGGCACTGACTTAAGGGAGATTCTGTAATGAGCAATAACCTATGATTTATAAGCACCTGCTGCAGAGTTCCTTGTATGTCCAGCTTTCAACCAGCAATAAAATTGTCAAGATAACTTAATGTTCCGGCTAAAGAGAAGTAGTTGGCCTCATTTACAAGAATCGGATGCTTCGCCATCGATGCGTTAGATTTCTTGCCTTTCTTGCACATGCCCTAACAAAGCCATAGATACGCTGTATTTACAATACAGAGCTCCATGGTGTACGTTTTCACAGATGCCTCAGAAATTCTGATGCATCAGTTGCCGCTAAACTCACGCATTGCTGTAGTAGCATTGTTAAACTGACGCAACTCCAGCAATGTGAGTAGTCTCCCATAGGAAAAAGCCCTGCATCAATTGTATGCCTGTGCTGAGCAGGCAGTAACATTTTGACGCAGTGAAGTCAAAGAATAACACATTGAAATGTTGCAAATTTCACTGAATCATTTCTGCATATTTGTTCTGGTTGGAACACCGGCAGTGCATACATTGTACTTGGTGCAGGTATAATGTGAGGCAGAGCTTTGCATACTGACACATTGGGCTTAATACGGAGCAGTGTAGTTCATTGCTACTGCCACCGACGCGTCAAAAAAAATGAAGCAGCAGTGGCGCAGAGGACTTGTAAATCAGACGCAGACTTTCTTGTAGTGGCAGTTTTGCCTCACCATAAAGTAGTGCAGAGGGTTAATTGCCTGCTGAAAAGGACATATCAGTATTTTATGTGGCTAGCTGAGTGGAATATTAAAGCCAGCTTTTACCAGTGCTTTAAAACAAATGAAATGTATGTGTGAAAGGGGCTTTGGAGAGATGAGGGGCACTTTTGCAGGGTGGTAGTGAGGGAATTTAAGAAGGAAGTAATTGGGGGCACCAAAAAAGATTGTCGCACAGGGTGTCACCACAGCTAAAGCCAGCCCTGACCTTCAAAGCTGGTCAGAAGACATGAAGCTCATTCCCTGGCGCAAACAAGCTTTATGAACAATTATGGAATCCCCAATAGCAAACTGAGGGGTCTATTTACTAAGGTTAAGCACCATGTTTGCATCAGAAATGTGACACAAAACAACACTAAGGGGGTCATTCCGACCCTGGCGGTCATAGACCGCCAGGGCAGGGGACCGCGGATGCACCGCCAACAGGCTGGCAGTGCATCCAGGCCAATTCTGACCGCGGCGGAAAAGCCGCGGTCAGAAAAGGGAAACCGGCGGTTTCCCGCCGGTTTTCCCCTGGCCTGAGGAATCCTCCATGGCGGCGCTGCCATGGGGATTCCGACCACCTTCCCGCCATCCTGGTCCTGGCGGTAAAAACCGCCAGGAACAGGATGGCGGGAACGGGTGTCGTGGGGCCCCTGGGGGCCCCTGCAGTGCCCATGCCACTGGCATGGGCACTGCAGGGGCCCCCTAACATGGCCCCATTGAGATTTTCAGTGTCTGCATAGCAGACACTGAAAATCGCGACGGGTGCAACTCACCCGTCGCACCCTTTCCACTCCGCCGGCTCCATTCGGAGCCGGCATCCTCGTGGAAGGGGGTTTCCCGCTGGGCGGGCGGGCGGCCTTCTGGCGGTCGCCCGCCAGCCCAGCGGGAAACTCAGAATGACCGCCGCGGTCTTTTGACTGCGGTACGGTCTTCTGGCGGTTCCCGCTTGGCGGGCAGGTCCCGCCGCCCGCCCAGATTGGAATGACCCCCATGATGTGCATGTTAAATAATTGTTCTGGAAGAAAACACTTTTGGATTTATCACTCACATTTTTGGTTCTGTTCACAGATTTTCTGTCTCTTTTTTTCAGGCAGGGCAAGCAGTGCCTTGGCATTGATATTAATTTGCCTGCACCACAGTTTTTTTCATTCTTAATATCTGGCTGTTTGAAGAGGTAATGTTTGCAGACGCTGCATTAATGTGAGCTGACTAACAAAACAAATCACAGAAAGAAACACAATGGAGCATAAACTATAGGGAGCAAGAAAAGAACACATGTTTAGCCAAACATTTGTCTGCTCAGTTACTAATGCTGGCTTTTCACACGTTTCCAGGCACACAGAGGCATTCGTTATGACGTTGGTGGTAAATCCCACATACCGCCATGCTGACTGCTGCCACCTTACCGCCGCGGCGGCGGATATCCATCCACCATAATATGACACACACACTCCAATCCATCACTTTTCAGCCACAGACACAATTCCGCCACACCAAAGGTCAGTGGTAAAGTGGCGGTATCAAAACCCACACTGTTACGCCAACAGAACAACACCCATCACAATATGACCCACGAATCACAACAGCGGACATTCAATGGTGGTAAATCATTGGCGGTACATAACACTGTGCTCAAAATACACACACTCAAACAAAACAACACCAAATTGGACACTTCAAACAACACACACCTGACACCCATACACACACCACACCCACACTACTATAAAACACACACCCACATTACCCACAACCCTTTATGACTACAAACCATTGGCACAAGACAGACACCATGACCACAGACAAAACCAGAGTCACACACCCCAACAGATCACCCTACACATCCTCACCTACACACCTCACACAACACCCATGGCACCACAAAGGCACCCCCGATTTTCAGAGGAGGACCTAAGGGTCATGGGGGAGGAAATCATCAGGGCAGAGCCACAGCTATTTGGAGCACAGGTGCAGCAGATATCTATAGCTAGGAAGATATGGCGGAGAATCATGGACAGGGTCAACGCCGTGACACAGCGCCCAAGAACTAGGGATGACATCAGGCAGAGGTGGAAGGACCTACAGGGGAAGGTACGTTCCATTGCAGCAAGACACCAACTCGCTGTACAGAGGACTGGCGGTGGACCCCCATCTCCTCCCCCACAACTAACAACATGGGAGGAGCAAGTCTTGGCAATCATGCATCCTGAGGGTCTTGCTGCAGTAGGAGGAGGACTGGACTCTGGTAAATCAACTCTCTACAACTACCCCCTACCTGCATGCCATCACATACCCTCACCCTCACCCTCACTTCCATCACATCACCACGTCCCACCCCCCACCATCACATCTCACTCATCCCAATGCCAAGCTTTGCATGGACACCACTCACAGCCCTGCATGGACACCTATCACTAAAGCATGCACACTAGAGAGAATCAGCTATCCCACCACATACCAACATACACAAGTGAAAGCTGCCAGGGTAAATACAACCAAAGAGGGCAAGCCACAGATGCACAATATGTCAGCTACAGAAACCATAGCACATCATTTACATCCCCAAAGTACCCCAGCCAATGTCAGAGGCGAGGATGTGCCAGCAATATCCAGTCCCCCCACAGAAGTGTCCCACAGTGATGACAGCACCCCTGGACTTCAGGATCTGGATGACCAACCTGGGGCCTGTGGACAGCCGCTAACCCAAGCCCAGTCACACACCACCATACAGCCTCCCCCATCAGGAAACACCACCACAGCACCCATCCAGCACACCCTTACCTCTGTCCCCAGGACACATCAATCAGCAGTGTGTCCACCTCTACAGGGACCCCAGGGCGCACCTCATACCCAACACAATCAGGGACCTGGGGTCATTGGCAGTGGGCACATGGTTCAGGGGGGAGAGGCACAGGACAACAGGACAACAGGGAAGCTTGGAGGAGTGCTCTGCAGCAGGGGGAGGACAGGCCCAGGGAACCGACTCTTCAGGAGGCACTTGCAGTGATCCTGGGAGCATATCAACATTCCCAGGACACGATGGGCCAGATCCTGGACAATGTGCAGGAGAACAGGCGGCTGCAGAAGGGACAGTACCAGGGGATCAGGGAGGACTTGCAGGCCATCAACAACACCCTGGTCTCCATAGCAGGGCTGCTGGCAGATATGACCAATATTATGAGGGAGGCAGTCTCACAACAGTGAGCCCCTGCCACTAACCAGAAATCTGAACTGCCTTCCAACTCTGCTTCCGCTAGTGGACAGAAGGCCCCGCCATAGGACCAACAGGCCACCAGCACCCCTCCCCCTGCAGAAGGAGAACTACCCCTCAAACGTTCCCTGCAATCCAGACAGACGCCAGAGACACTTGCCAAGACCACGCCAGGAAATTAAACTCACCTGATTGTCACCCTTGTGTCCAACACAGTCACCCTGTCCACCTTGAACTGCCATTGCTCCCCTTCCTCAGTCCCCTTGAACAATGCATCTGTGCTACAAATAGACTGGAACAAGACCCTGGACTTTCCTCCATCATCACCCCATCCCATTGCACTTGCCCCTCTTTTTCTTAGCACTTCAATAAACATCTTTGGAAAAAATAGACAAATGGAGTATGTCAAATTTTTCTAATATGTATTCATTTAAGCAGGTTCAGACATTATAATTGAACTGTACAGTAAATGATCATATGTTAATTACCTGTAGCTGACTGCAATGATCACATCAGGAACTACTGTGAGGCACCAACATCTGTAAAATGAATAGCCAACGGGTACAGTAAGTGGGCCTAGAAGTGGGAAATAACAGCATGCCAGTGCCACAGAAATTAAACATAATTACAATGAAATGTGAAGTAACACTGTCTTACCTGTGTGTCATTGGAAGTATTGTCTGATGACTGCTGTTCTGTTGTCCTCGTCCTCATCCTCTTCATCCTCACTGTCCACAGGGTCCACTTCTGCCACACGGGCATCTCCAGCCTCCTCCTCCTGCAGAAAAGGCACATGCACATGCAGCGACCCAGGATACATAGCATTGACGTGGGAGATGTACTGGTCCGCCAAGCACACCATCTGTACATTCATAGAGTGGAAACTCTTAGGATTTCTGTACACCTGTTCATTTTGAAAGGGGGACAAATGCAATATGTGCATCAATCACCACTATTATGCTGGGGTTATGTCCCATTGCATAGAACTCGGACTTCACTGTGGCCAAATCTTCCACCTGGGGAAATACAATGTAGCTGCACATGTGTTTAATCAGGGCAGAAAACACTCTTGTCTGCACTATTGAGAACATTGGCTATGACATTCCTGCTGCCAACCCCACTGTCACTTGGATAGAACCAGTTGCCAGGAAATGGAGCACTGATGGAACTTGCACAGGAGGGTAGATCCCAGTGGGGTGAGGGATAGCAGATATCAGGTCAGGCTCCAATTGGGCACGTAGCTCTGGGATTGTGACCCTGTCAAGTCTATAGGTGAGTATTATTTGCCTGTCCTCCATTGTTGCCAAGTCCACCAAGGGTATGTCTCCATCTCCTATTCATCCGCAGCAGTAGCAATCTATGGGGCAAAAGAGTGAGAAGCCGGTCACAAACTGAACAATGGGGCTACAACAGAACATTGCATGTAGTTAACTTGTAATGGGTCAGTGTGAATTGTCAAGTATGTCCAAATTTAAACAGTGACACAGCAATTATCCAGGGCTTGCCCCCACCCCTGAAATGGCATCCACCTGTCCTGTGTGGAGGGACAGGTGGAAGTGAGGTAATTTAGCTGACGTTGTGCACCGTTGTGGGAGGCTGTCAGGAACCGCCGTTCAACTCCTCATTGGGTAACATTTGACCCAATGGGTTACAGTGGCCAATGGTGAACTACGCCGGCGGGGACAGTATGCACCACCGCAGACGTGACTGCCATTTTATATCAGATTCCTCACTTGCTACCTGATCTTCAACAGGAGAAGACCTACACTGTATATGCTGCTGTGACCTGTGTCTGGAACCTACCATGGCCCGTGTGACTGGGGAAAGTGCCCCTGCCTTTACTTCGGCGGAGTTGAAGAGACTGGTGGATGGGGTCCTACCCCAGTACAGACAGCTGTATGGGCCTCCAGACCAAGAGGTTAGTACACTGTGGGTATGATGCATGTGGCACTAATAAATGGAGTGGTGTGTGTGAAGGCCTCGTGTAAGAGGGGTTGGTGGATGTCCTCTGGGCGGCATATTGGTTGTGTGCTGGGCCATGTGTGTGCAAATGGTGAGGTGAAGTGGTATAGTGGGCCATAAGTGTAACAGGCAGGACTGTCTAACTAATACTATTTTCCTTTGTTTATTTCCTCTGCAGGTCAGCGCCCATCAAAATAAATGTATATGGGGTGCCATCGCCAAGGACGTGCAGACCCTGGGGGTCTACAGCAGGCAGAGCACCTACTGTCAGAAATGGTGGGAGGACCTGAGACGCTGGGCATGGAAGACCATGGAGGCCCAGCTGGGGATGGCCTCCCAACGAGGAAGGGGTGCCTGTCGAACCCTGACCCCTCTGATGGCCTGCATACTGGCGGGGCCTATCCTGAGCTGGATGGGCGCTTGAGGGCATCACAGCAGCCACAAGGGGGTGAGTACAGTGCCCATCTTTACTACTAACGCCTGGTGGGGTGGCATCCAGGTGGTGGATGTGTGTCATTGGCTGCCCCTAGGCCAAGCGTGACATTGCAGCGTAGGTCCTCTGGTGGCTACGGTTCTGAAGGGATAGTCCTGCTACCTAGTTCTTAGGCATCCACTACTGGTCAGGGCTGCGTGGGTCCCAGGTGTGGTGCATTTGCCGGTGTGTGCCCCTCCCCATGGCTTGGTGGCTAGCAATATCATTGGTAGTGAAATGCATAGTGCATAAGGCTGTTCCCTGTGTGTAACGGTGCTGTGTATGCCAACAGTGGTGTTGGTGCAGCCATTGACCAAGTGTATCCTTTATCTCCCCCCTTTCTTGTCATGTCACCTTGTCCTTATGTGCATTAGCATCATCTAGCGGAGGAGCAGAGGCACCGGTGACGGAGGAAGCTGCATCCCACAGGACCCAGGAGGCAGAGCCCACCAACACTGAGGGGACCAGTGGGGTGGAGGGCGAGGGGAGTACCATAGTGGAGACTGGAGGGGACAGTTCCGACACAAATACCTCCTCTGATGGGAGCTCCATGGTGGTGGAGGACACTTCTGTGACCATCCCAGCTACAAGTACAGCCACCACCCCCGTACCAGCACCACCCTCCCAGTAGCCCCTCATTGAAGTGCCCATGCCCGCTCACCCAGGGTGGGCATCTCCTTCGCACCAGGGACCTCAGGCCCTGCCACAGTGAGCCCTGCTGCCCAGAGTGAGGAGGCTATTGACCTCCCGAAATCCATCTCTGTAGTGCAGTCAGCCATTGTGAATGCCATCCGGGGGCTGGCGCCCAGATGCAACAGACTAATGCATTCCTGGAGGGCATTCACACTGGCTTGGCGGCCCAACAGAGATCGATCCAGGCTCTGGCCTCCTCTCTGATGGCAGTCATTGTCCCTGTTTCTACCCTCCCTCTCTAACTTCCTCTTCCCAGTCCCATTCTCCTTAACCCCAACTTATCCCAAGCACACAGGCAGACGAGCATGCACACAAGACAACACACAAGAGTGGCATAGGCAAACACAAGCACCACACTTCATCTCACAGGCACTCACACAAACACAATCCAGATGCATACACACCAACATCGTCAATTCCCACTGTCTCCCCCGCCTCCTCCTCCACCTCCCTCCCAGTTCCATCTACACTTACACCTGCGTGGACTACTCCATCATCCACTCCCAGCCTCACCACAACACCTAGCAGAACTCACACCTCACTGGTAGACACCTCCACAACAGCCATGCACACGTCCCCTGTGTCCTCCCTCCTAAGGTACACAAACGCAAGCGCTCAGACACCCAACAGCCATCTACCTCACAACATCATCCAGCCCATGAACCTGCACCAAAAATCAGCAGACAAACACCTCCAACAACCAGTCCCTCTACCTCCACTCCCAAACCTTCTCCCTTTTCCTGCCCCAGTGTCCCTAAAAAACTGTTCCTATCCACCATTGACCTCTTTCCTACCCCTCCCCCCCATCCTTCACTTATGGCTGGGGTGAGAAGAACCCAGCCAAGCACCTCAGGCACCCAGTCCACAGGCCCAGTCATCACCACACCCACTCATGGGGGAAAAGGATCCAGGGCACATGTCCTGAGGGTGAAGGAGCCTGCCCAAGCTGCTGCCCAGAAGGGAAAGGAGCCTGACCCAGCTGCTGCCAGGAAGGCAAAGGAGCCTGCCCAAGCTGCTGCCAAGAAGGGAAAGGAGCCTGCCCAAGCTGCTGGCAAGAAGTTAAAGGAGCCTTCCCTAGCTGCTGCAAGGAAGACTAAGGAGCCTGCCCCAGCAGCTGCCAGGGAGACTAAGGAGCCAGCACCAGCAGGCAGGAAGTGCAAGGGAGCTGGGCCTGGGGCAGGAACTGTGACGGAGCCCACACCACCAACCATGGTGGTGCAGGTGCCCTGGCGGCAGGGGCTGGGCAGGAGCCCCCCCACCAGCAGCACCATCAACACCATTGAGCAGCCGTTCAAGGCTGCAGGGGATAGGCAGGAGCCTCCCCCCCACCAGCAGCAGCACCACCACCACCACCATTGAGAAGACATCCAAGGCTGCAGGGGATGTGCAGGAGCCTCCCCCCCAGCAGCACCCCACCACCATTGAGCAGCCATCCAAGGCTGCAGGGGATGGGCAGGAGCCTCCCCCGCAGCAGCACCACCACCATTGAGCAGCTGTCAGAGGTTGCAGGGGATGGATAGGAGTCTCCCCCCCCGGCAGCACCATCACCACCATTGAGCAGCCATCTGAGGCTTCAGGGAATGGGCAGGAGCTTCCTCCTCCCAGCAGCAGAAGCACCACCACCATTGAGCAGGCATCACTGCCATCGGACGGTACGTAATCCTGCCTCCATGGGCTGCTGTGTGGCCTGCCCCCTGCAAATCCGGTGGGTATGACAACCACCTGAGAGTCTGTGACCTTGCACTCCCCAGTATCAGGAGCACAGGGCACGATGCCCCCTCCATAACCAGTGGGTAAGACACCCACCTACCCTAACCTCCCCAGGATCAAGAGCACAGGGCATGATGGCCCCTCCAGAACCAGTGGGTAAGACACACACCTTACCAAGCTTCCCTATGATCAAGCACAGGGCACAATGCCCCTTCCGGAACCAGTGGGTAAAACACCCACTTCCCCAGCCTCCCCAGGATCAAGAGCACAGGGCACAATGCCCTCTCCAGAACAAGTGGGTAAGACACCCACCTACCCCAACCTCCCCAGGACTAAGCACAGGACATGTTGCCTCCTCCAGAGAATGTGAGCAAGTCACCCACTTGAGAGACTGTGGCCTTGCACTCCCCAGGACCAAGCACAGAGCATGTTGCTCTCTCCAAAGCATGTGGGCAAGTCACCCACTTGAGGCCTTGCACTCCCCAGGACCAAGCACAGGGCATGTTGCCCCCTCTAGACCCAGTGGTCTTGTTCCATCTGCCGGCTGAGGTTCCCCCGTCTCCCGTCCCCCTAAGGTGCCTGCCTATTTACAAACTGATGCCCCTGCAGTGTTCTCTCCATGTTGAGGCAGGTGCCATGTGTGGCCTTGGAATTTGGCCTGTGGCCATGTGGATAACGTACATTGTGGACTGGGCTCTGTCCCTTTTCAATTACATGTGTCTATATCTATTATCTTGCCTCACTTATTTATCTTGATGTGTTGCTCTCATTATATTCACTTTTTCTAAAACGTTTTGTCCTTGCATTATTCATCCTAAGTACGGGGTGAAAATGTTTTAGTAACGCAGCTGATGGTGTATGGTGTTGGGGGGGTGTGTGTTGTGCGTATGTGTGTCACTCTCGTTTTCCTCCCCCCCTCCCTTGTGTACTAGGCGGCTGTACTCACCATCGTCGTCTTCGACCGTCGTTGGTGTTCATGGTGAAGCAGCACGTAGAAGGCCATGAGAAAGACATGCAGCTCGGGCTCCATGGAGGCGTGGTTGTTCCCTGTGTCTGCAATGGTGAGTCCTTTCACTGCTGTTTCTGCCAGGCTTTTGATGTTGTTGGTACCGCCCCGGAAAGGTGGCGGTTTCCTAGGTCATAACATGGTGGGTGGAACATTGACCTCCACCTGGCTGTAGGCCGCTACTGCCATGGTAGCTGTTGTTTCCGCCCTGGTTGTCCGTGTCGTACAATGGCTGTCTATTGGAGATAAGACCGCCATGGTCATAATTTGGCGGTAATTTCGCCGGCCTGTTGGTGGTATTACTGCCACTTTTACACCAACCGCCAGGGTTGTAATGAAGGCCTGAGTGTTGTTGGTGCTGGAGGAAGCTCGCACTCGACTAGTGCTTGGACTTCTGTAGTGAGTGAGTTCTGAGAAAGCAAGCACCCCATGAGACTTCCCTAGTCCATACCTGGAGCTAGGACTTCTCAAGTGGATGATTTGATTTCCCAAGGAAGCAGCAACCCCAAGGCTGCTGCAGATAGACCCTGTCCTTTCCTCTCAGGCACACACAGATGCTTGTTTACTTACTGTTGTGAGGGGCTCTGGCTGCAAGTGTGCCCAGGCTGGGTATTAGACAGGCTGTAAGCAGACAGCTCAGATTTATGTCTCTAGTCTCAGGAATACAAGCATATCACACCTTTCATGACTTATGTGAGGCAGAGTTTCAGAGGAGACGGAAAGCTGTACTTCCAACCAATGATCAGCCCGGCACACACTGAGTTAAAAGGAGAGTGTGAGGGCTTGTAAATCAAGGGAGAAAAACAGTGCTAAGAGCTCAGAACAAATTAAAACACCGGCTCTCCTGAGGAGTACTCATAACCCAAGAAGAAAAAGTCCCTAAAATGCTCATACAATGAGAGGTAGTGGAGGGATATTGTACTTGGTTGCTGCTCTCATTGAGGAGCAAACACAGAAGAGGCATGACAAATGCATTTCATAGGACAAATGAGAAAAAAGAATAGCAAAGCAACAATGGAGCCAGCAAAAAGGAAGCTGATGGATGGGCTGAAGCCCACAAAATAGATACAGCATTCCTTGGTTCCAGACAGCGCATCCATGCTATCTATGCCCGAGACCTAATCATACCATTGGGCAACCAAAGGATCTTTCTAAAACATTGAGCGATTATAGACATTAAGGAATCTTAACTTCAGAACAACTTTGAAAAATTTAGTAAGTTTGTTCATAAGGAAAAATATTTAAATGACAATATGTCACTTATAAGTAAATATAGCAAATCAAGATAAATTTTATAAAAAAACAAATCACATCCTGCTGGCACCACTTCAAAAACTTCAAAGTTAATGTATCCAAAATGCATTCATTTATTTTTATATTTTCCATGTATTTGAAGAGGATCCTTGCTTGGGCCAACCATAGCAAACATATTGTAATCCAACCTTACGTTGAGGCATTGGTTCAGGCCAGCATTTTTTTCTCTGTAATGTTCAGTCATTACCTAAGGACAGTATCAATCACATCTTGGGTCAGTCCACATAAATATTTTGAAATAGTTTTTTCTATTGATTACACCACCATAGCCAAGTATGGAGAACGTTTCTACACCTGAAGTCAGTCAGTGAGTGGGCTGGGCCATTGTTACAGGCTCCAGATGCCCTTGACTCACTTTCTGGACAGCCATCAACTGTGTGGTCATACAAGCCCACTCAGGCAATCCAAACATTTCCAAATGTTACCTGAGCTGTACCTCTCTCCCAGCAGTATGCTCCAAGTAGTTGCCAAGCAAACACTCAGCAGGCATTGCAGGGCACACAGCTACTTTAAAAAAACTTGAGACCCCCCAACTCAAAAGGAACCAGAGCCATTGGCAGATGGCTCTCACAGTTGTCAGCAACTAAGACTTGGTGGAATGTGTTTGGTATGATCTTCTCTGGCACTTTACAGTGATCATGCTGCTTACTGTGTCTTGCATAGCCTCAACTATATTTGGAAGTATTAGCAGGCATAAGGGCTTTTGACACCATGTCCTTATCCTTCAGGTGTGCTAGAGTTACCTCTGTGTGTTCCCCCATGATAACTGGAACTATCTCCTCCCCAAGAGCTGCACTCACCATCCCAAGTGTCTGCCCACCTGTATTGGGCTTTACCCTACTGGGAGATTTGGAGTCACACTTAGAGGGGCCACACTTGAGGCACTCCATGCAATAAGGCACAAGCCCCCCTGTCTACTTGTGAAAGAACCCCTTTGTATTAGAGTTAGACTGGGACTGGTTACCAGTACTACCTTGAAAATTATTATGTGGGGGCTTTAGAGAATTCCTTATGTATTCGTTTTTCTCCCCCTTTTTCTTCTGGTTGGAACCCTGACCACTTTTGTGGAAATCCCCCCAATCTTCCTACCCCCTCCAGATACCTTCTTGGACACCCTGGGACTGGGCCAGAGATCTGCCTCCTCAGAAAGTTTCCTGGAATAAGTCAGCTTACCGTCAACTAGATGCTGGAGCAACTCTGAAAATAGATACTAAGCATATGTTCACTTATGATTAAATTGTACAACCCAATACAATATTTAACTTTACTGCCTCTCACCCAACTATTCAGTGCCTTACTGGAGTAGTCCACAAAATCTACCCAGGATGGGCTGGGAGCTTCTGGATCTCCTTGAACCTTTGGTGATACTTCTCAAGAGTACCCCAAATTTGACAATAGGAATGGCCTTCATAGGGGTGTACTTGGTTTGGTCTCCAACCTCTGGTGTTAAGAGTGTGTCCTTCCCCACATTAGGTATGTGTTTCCACAGACCACCCCATGTGCTCCTCAGGAACCTTGGGAATATTGAGTGGGACCTAATAAGCAGAAAAACATTTATCAATGTTATCTCCCCCCACAGAACTAGGCACCAAATCCTTGGGTATACAAACCATTTTCACTCCCTCAGGTACAGCAGATATTATGCAATCATCACTGAGGGGATCCACATGTTTGGCCTTGATATCTAGCTCTTTAGACACAGTTGGTGAGCCAGTAAGATTTTCTTCTCTGCTAAGGCTCTTTCTGCCTTTTTCTCATCTGCCTCCATTTTAAATTTTGTAATCTGTAGTCTGAACTCACTTTTCTTCCTCCTCCCACCCAGCTCCTCTGGTGAGAGATCATGAGAGGAGACACTGCTCTCTGCTCTGACAGGGAGCTCCAGTTTAGAGATAACTTCTTTAACCTCCACTACAGGGTCATTCAACTTCTAATCTTCTGCTTGTTTAGCATCCAAAGCAGCAAAAGCTTCTGCCCAGGACCTCAACGCCAAGTTACTGCATGGCATTGCACAAACTCAAGTCTTATTATCACCGCTGATCACCAGTGTTAGAAACTGAGATTCTGGTTGACAGAGGGATGCAACCTGGTCAAGCAGAAACCACAAACCTAGTCAGGGTAAGTCACAAACACACTCAAAATTATCCTGTGCTCACCATCTTGTAGCTTGGCAAAGAGGCAATGTAACACTTCAAACAGTAAAACAGTGAAACCATCTCACAAAAAGATAGAACACCTGGTTAGAAAGTTAATAAATAAAACAAGATCAAAACAACAAAAATCCAATAAGTAGAACTAGAGATATGATGTTTTAAAGAATAAACTGTTAATTAGTGCTTAGAAACAAAAAGCGCAAACCCCGGATATCTAGTTGCACCTGTCCATTACAAAGCCAAAAGTAAAGGCTAACTGAGATAGTGTGCGGGTCAGCTACAGGGACCGAGTGAAGCCCACTGAAGAAAAGTACCTTAATCCTGATTGAGTCGACATGGTAGATGTGGGAAGCCGGCTGAAGTAATTCATCAGTGTTGATCCCCACAGTGACGGTGATGCATCGATCCTCACCGTACAGTAGTGAAGATGAGTCGATTTTCTCTAGGTAATGGTAGCGACGTGCCAGGTCCGAGAAGAGGTGGTTCAGAAGGCGATGCACCAAGGTCAGTTCATGCTCGAGAGGTGATGCATTGACTTTGATTCACATGAGGGGGCTGATGCATCTGTTCCGGTTGCTGCAGTAGGGGTGATGCAATGGTTGTGATCTGTGCAGCATTGGAGATGCATAGTTTCAGCTACAGCAAACACCTTAAACCCAATTCCAAGGATTGAGAACTGGGTGGCACCACTTGGCAGGGTAGACTCACAGATGGCAGAGTTCAGGTGTAGATGTAGGTGGGTTGGAAGTCTTTTATGTCCCTGAGACCTCAATCATGAGACCAGTTAGCTGGCCCTTAGAGTCAATGGGTTCTGGATTAAAGAGATGTAGGTCTAGTCTATCTCTTTCCCAGGCAAGAGACCAGCAGACAGCAAGTCAGCACAGCAGGAGTCCAGCAGAGTAGCAGTCCTTGTAGCAGCACAGCAGTCCTTCTGCCTGGCAGAGTATCCACAGGCATAGAAATGTACTGGTCGGTGGTGTCAGAGGTCCAGTATTTATCCCCAGTTTGGCCTTTAAAGACAGACCTGTGAATTGCACAGAGGCCCTGCCAATCCTGTTCTGACTCAAGACTCACTACAAGAGGTTATGCAGCCCTTTGTGTTGGGACAGGACACAGATTATTCAGGAGTACATGTGAGGCTGTGTCCAGCTCCTCCCTCCCAACCTGCCTAAGATGGCCCATCATTAAGTGGATGGGCCACCAGGTCACACCTACACTCGCATTGTATGTGGCTTTCTAGGAGGAATAAACAATGCCAAGCTGTCACCCAACCCCAGACATGTGACCAAAGACAGTCACAGGCACCAACTATCTAAAGTATTGAGATATCAACTTTCTAAAAGTGGCAATTTCAGAATTACAATTTAAAATCCGACTTCACCATAAGTTGTGACTTTAAATGTGCATTTACACATCCAATCCACATGCCGTTCAAATATCGTTTTCTTGCATCTCGATCCTCGTTTCAATCACAGCACTTTGCATAATGCTTGTACGTAAATAGCTGGAAGTATTCCAGACTGTAAATTGCATAGATCTATTAAAATATGGGCCACAGACCTTGCAACGTCTTTTAGGTGCTGCAATGGACAGATAGTTCATGGAGACGTGGGCGATAAAGATGTCAAATATTTGTACTTTCCTCTACACTTAAATTTTCGAACAATGACCAAAATAATGTCATGACATCATTGTACAATAGGAAAAAAAAATTTTTCATTTCCAAAACTGCTTCTTAACACCATGATTTTATCATAAAAGAAGTCAGAGAGACTATTGCACAACTCTTGAGATGGCACAAGTCGATTATTTTCCACAGTGGACTATGTCATGTATTTATATATAAAAAAAACATTTCACACGCAGGAATATTTGAGGTTAGAATGCTTTCATGGCAGTAATCTACTTTTGATATATTGTCTATTTGAAGTGCTGTAGCTCCATTTTATACACTTCTCTACTTTGTACATTATGTTGCTTCCTCCATTTTCTTTCAAGTTTTTTACATCTACTTTCACTGACTTTTAACGTTTCAGTGTACCATGGGCTGAAGGTGCTTTTCTTTTAGGTTGCACTATTTTGGTAGGGTTAAGGTTGCCTAACACTCAGACCAAATAAGGGATATTTTGCTTTTTCATTATATTAGAGTGGGTGGACCAAAAATAAAATAATTAGGTGGACCAAATTACAATAATTAACTTCCAAACAATGCTTGCCGAGGGAGTGAAAATTGATGAGTGCACTGGTTAGATTGTCATGCCAGACTGGGGCCTTTGGTTTGGTATGGTCCATCCCTACAAAGGAAGGAAATGATTCAGTATAATCTGTTTTAGAATCAGAGTTATCCTTCACTCAACAAAGGTAGTAGTGATCTAACTAGAGGAACTGATAGCAATTAAAAACTTCCTCGAGATAGCATGGTGTATACAGCATTGAGGCTTGGTGGGGCATAACAGCGTCCTAAAAGAAAACCTACACTAACCTAAAGAACATTTTGACCAGCATTGCTTGAGCTTGGCTCAGTCGAGGCGAGGACAGGTGCAGACAAGCTTGCTTTTGCCATGCCATTGGCGTGCCTCACTTGTGTTTATATGCATGATGCTGGTCATACTCCAGACCACAGTAAGGAAAAGGAAAGGAATCCCACCTAAGTTTGCAGCCAGTGGAATAGAAAAAAGATTGACATTTGGGCTCACATTAAGGAAGGCATGGTAAAGCAAAAAGACGGAGCACCCTTACTCACAGAGGTGAGAACTCCAAATTGAAACTAGAAGGTAAAGTAGATTAAGAGCTAAAAGAACAGTTTTCTGAGTTTAAAACAGATAAATAAAAACAGGTGTTAAAAATGTTATTTGAATGTAATAGTACTAAGAATATAAGCCCATATTTATACCTTTTTAGCGCTGCATTTGCACCGCTTTTTGACTCAAAAAGCCCTTCCCCTTCCACCCCGACCCTCCCCTACCCCCCCCTGTGACGTCAGCGCGCGAGCGCGCGCTGAGTGTCACAGAGCCTCCCCCATTGCGCTGGAAGCTCAGCTTCCAGCGCGATCGAAAGAGAAATGCAAAGCATTTCTCTTTCGATCACGTGGGGGAGGCAAGGAGAGGCTTCAAAGGGAAGGAAATGTATTTCCTTCCCTTTGAAGTCTCTCCAAGCATTTCAAAAACCGGATTGCTTGCAATCCGGCTTTTGAAACACCCACTAGACACCAGGGCTTTTTTTTTTTTTTAAATGGACATAAGGGAGCGACCCCTTGGGCAAGGGTCGCTCCCAGGGGGGGACATTTTTTGGGAAGGCCTTTTCTTAGGCCGATCTGCCCCAAGGGGGGGCAGAAAGGGGGGCCCCTAGAGGGGCCCCAGGGATATATATATTTTGTTGTTGTTTTGGTTTATGTTTTTGATTTAGGTGTGGGGAGTGACCCCTGAGGCAAGGGTCACTCCCCTAGGGGGCAAATTATATGCTATTTTTATGAGGCCAATCTGCCCCCAAGGGGGACAGAAACTACTAGACACCAGGGAGTTTTTTTTTTTTTACGTGAATTTCACGCAAGGGGAGCGACCCATTTTTTATTTTTATGTTTGTTTGTTTTTTCAGAGATGGGGAGCAACCCATTAGGCAAGGGTCGCTCCCCTAGGGGGCAAATTGTGTTTAGACCATTTCTGCCCCCCTTGGGGGCAGATTGGCCGATTTTGGGTCAATATGCCCCCAAGGGTCAGAAACCACTAGGCACCGGGGATTTTTTTTTGGGCGCCAATGTCTCGCAGGGGGAGCGACCCCGTAGGCAAGGGTCGCTCCGGGGGGGGGGGATTGGGGGACAAATTTATTTTAGGCCATTTCTGCCCCCCCCGGGCCCGGCTGAGCTAGTGGCCAAAATCCACAGGTAGGCACTGTTTTCTATGAAAAAATGTGATGTGTCCACGTTGTATTTTGGGCCATTTCCTGTGGCGGGCGCTAGGCCTACCCACACAAGTGAGGTATCATTTTTATCGGGAGACTTGGGGGAACGCTGGGTGGAAGGAAATTTGTGGCTCCTCTCAGATTCCAGAACTTTCTGTCACCGAAATTTGAGGAAAACGTGTTCTTTTAGCCAAATATTGAGGTTTGCAAAGGATTCTGGGTAACAGAACCTGGTCAGAGCCCCACAAGTCACCCCATCTTGGATTCCCCTGGGTTTCTAGTTTTAAAAAATGTGCTGGTTTGCTAGGTTTCCCCAGGTGCCGGCTGAGCTAGAGGCCAAAATCCACAGGTAGGCACTGTTTTCTATGAAAAAATGTGATGTGTCCACATTGCGTTTTGGGCCATTTCCTGTGGCGGGCGCTAGGCCTACCCACACAAGTAAGCTATCATTTTTATCGGGAGACTTGGGGGAACGCTGGGTGGAAGGAAATTTGTGGCTCCTCTCAGATTCCAGAACTTTCTGTCACCGAAATGTGAGGAAAATGTGTTTTTTCTATAGCCAAATTTTGAGGTTTGCAAAGGATTCTGGGTAACAGAACCTGGTCAGAGCCCCACAAGTCACCCCATCTTGGATTCCCCTAGGTCTCTAGTTTTTAAAAATGCACAGGTTTGGTAGGTTTCCCTAGGTGCCGGCTGAGCTAGAGGCCAAAATCTACAGGTAGGCAATTTGCAAAAAACACCTCTGTTTTCTTTAAAAAAATTTGATGTGTCCACGTTGCGTTTTGGGGCATTTCCTGTCACGGGCGCTAGGCCTACCCACACAAGTGAGGTATCATTTTTATCGGGAGACTTGTGGAAACGCTGGGTGGAAGGAAATTTGTGGCTCCTCTCAGATTCCAGAACTTTCTGTCACCAAAATGTGAGGAAAACGTGTTTTTTGTAGCTAAATTTTGAGGTTTGCAAAGGATTCTGGGTAACAGAACCTGGTCAGAGCCCCACAAGTCACCCCATCTTGGATTGCCCTAGGTCTCTAGTTTTCAAAAATGCACAGGTTTGGTAGGGTTCCCTAGGTGCCGGCTGAGCTAGAGGACAAAATCTACAGGTAGGCACTTTGCAAAAAACACCTCTGTTTTCTTTAAAAAAATGTGATGTGTCCACGTTGCATTTTGGGGCATTGCCTGTCGCGGGCGCTAGGCCTACCCACACAAGTGAGGTATCATTTTTATCAGGAGACTTGGGGGAATGCTGGGTGGAAGGAAATTTGGTGCTCCTCTCTGATTCCAGAACTTTCTGTCACCAAAATGTGAGGAAAATGTGTTTTGTTTGCCAAATTTTGAGGTTTGCAAAGGATTCTGGGTAACAGAACCTAGTCAGGGCCCTACAAGTCACCCCTTCTTGGATTCCCCTGGGTCTCTAGTTTTAAAAAATGCACAGGTTTGGTAGGTTTCCCTAGGTGCCGGCTGAGCTAGAGGCCAAAATCCACAGGTAGGCACTCTGCAAAAAACACCTCTGTTTTCTTTAAAAAAATTTGATGTGTCCACGTTGCGTTTTGGGGCATTTCCTGTCACGGGCGCTAGGCCTACCCACACAAGTGAGGTATCATTTTTATCGGGAGACTTGTGGAAACGCTGGGTGGAAGGAAATTTGTGGCTCCTCTCAGATTCCAGAACATTCTGTCACCAAAATGTGAGGAAAACGTGTTTTTTGTAGCTAAATTTTGAGGTTTGCAAAGGATTCTGGGTAACAGAACCTGGTCAGAGCCCCACAAGTCACCCCATCTTGGATTGCCCTAGGTCTCTAGTTTTCAAAAATGCACAGGTTTGGTAGGGTTCCCTAGGTGCCGGCTGAGCTAGAGGCCAAAATCTACAGGTAGGCACTTTGCAAAAAACACCTCTGTTTTCTTTAAAAAAATGTGATGTGTCCACGTTGCATTTTGGGGCATTGCCTGTCGCGGGCGCTAGGCCTACCCACACAAGTGAGGTATCATTTTTATCAGGAGACTTGGGGGAATGCTGGGTGGAAGGAAATTTGGTGCTCCTCTCTGATTCCAGAACTTTCTGTCACCAAAATGTGAGGAAAATGTGTTTTGTTTGCCAAATTTTGAGGTTTGCAAAGGATTCTGGGTAACAGAACCTAGTCAGGGCCCTACAAGTCACCCCTTCTTGGATTCCCCTGGGTCTCTAGTTTTAAAAAATGCACAGGTTTGGTAGGTTTCCCTAGGTGCCGGCTGAGCTAGAGGCCAAAATCCACAGGTAGGCACTCTGCAAAAAACACCTCTGTTTTCTTCCCAAAAATGTGATGTGTCCACGTTGTGTTTTGGGGCATTTCCTGTCGCGGGTGCTAGGCCTACCCACACAAGTGAGGTATCATTTTTATCGGGAGACTTGGGGGAACGCTGAGTGGAAGGAAATTTGTGGCTCCTCTCTGATTCCAGAACTTTCTGTCACCAAAATTTGAGGAAAATGTGTTTTTTTAGCCAAATTTTGAGGTTTGCAAAGGATTTTGGGTAACAGAACCTGGTCAGAGCCCCACAAGTCACCCCATCTTGGATTCCCCTAGGTCTCTAGTTTTAAAAAATGCACAGGTTTGGTAGGTTGCCATAGGTGCCGGCTGAGCTAGAGGCCAAAATCTACAGGTAGGCACTTTGCAAAAAACACCTCTGTTTTCTTTAAAAAAATGTGATGTGTCCACGTTGCGTTTTGGGGCATTTCCTGTCGTGGGCGCTAGGCCTACCCACAAAAGTGAGGTATAATTTTTATCGGGAGGCTTGGGGGAACGCTTGGTGGAAGGACATTTGTGGCTCCTCTCTCATTCCAGAGCTTTCTGTCACCAAAATGTGAGGAAATCGTGTTTTTTTAGCCAAATTTTGAGGTTTGCAAAGGATTCTGGGTAACAGAACCTGGTCAGAGCCCCACAAGTCACCCCATCTTGGATTCCCCTAGGTCTCTAGTTTTCAAAAATGCACAGGGTTGGTAGGTTTCCCTAGGTGCCGGCTGAGCTAGAGGCTAAAATCTACAGGTAGGCACTTTGCAAAAAACACTTCTGTTTTCTTTAAAAAAATGTGATGTGTCCATGTTGCGTTTTGGGGCGTTTCCTGTCGCGGGCGCTAGGCCTACGCACACAAGTGAGGTATCATTTTTATCGGGAGACTTGGGGGAACATAGATTAGCAAAACAAGTGTTATTGCTCCTTGTCTTTCTCTACATTTTTTCCTTCCAAATATAAGAGAGTGTGTAAAAAAGACATCTATTTGAGAAATGCCCTGTAATTCACATGCTAGTATGGTCACCCCGGAATTCAGAGATGTGCAAATAACTACTGCTCCTCAACACCTTATCTTGTGCCCTTTTTGGAAATACAAAGGTTTTCTTGATAGCTATTTTTCACTCTTTATATTTCAGCAAATGAATTGCTGTATACCCGGTATAGAGTGAAAACACACTGCAGGGTGCAGCTCATTTATTGGCTCTGGGTACCTAGGGTTCTTGATGAACCTACAAGCCCTATATATCCCCACAACCAGAGGAGTCCAGCAGACGTAACAGTATATTGCTTTCGAAAATCTGACATTGCAAGAAAAAGTTACAAAGTAAAACGTAGAGAAAAAGTTATATTTCTTTCACCTCAATTTCAATATTTTTCTTTTTCAGTTGTTATTTTCTGTAGGATCTACACAAATGACCCCTTGCTGAATTCAAAATTGTGTCTACTTTTCAAAAATGTTTAGGTTGCTGGGATCCAGCATTGGTTTCACACCCATTTCTGTCACTGACTGGAAGGAGACTGAACGCACAAAAAAATGTAAAAATGGGGTATGTCCCAGTAAAATGCAAAATTTGTGTTGGAAAATTGGGTTTTCTGATTCAAGTCTGCCTGTTCCTGAAAGCTGGGAAGCTGGTGATTTTAGCACCGCAAACCCTTTGTTGATACCATTTTCAGGGAAAAAAACACAAGCCTTCTTCTGCAGCCACTTTTTCCCATTGTTTTTAAAAAAAATGAAATTTTCACTGTATTTTGGCTAATTTCTTGGCCTCCTTCAAGGGAACCCACAAAGTCTGGGTACCTCTAAAATCCCTAGGATGTTGGAAAAAAAGGACGCAAATTTAGCTTGGCTAGCTTATGTGGACAAAAAGTTATGAGGGCCTCAGCGCAAACTGCCCCAAATAGCCAAATAAAGACTCGGCACAGGAGAGGGAAAAGGCCTGGCAGCGAAGGGGTTAATGAGGTGTGAAGTGGCCTGGGCTGAGACAAAGGAGGTATCTGGTGGGTGGAGATTTGCAACATCAGATAGCAGAGCAAGAAGGGTGTGGGATGGCAAAACTGAACTTCACAGGAGGGAAAGACACTTGGGACAGAAACAAGACCTCCCCCATTTCCTGCAGTCTCAGACAGATGATAGCCACAGTAATTAGATTAAGAGAGGGGCTCGAAGGATAGTGCTAGGGAAAGTTAGCCACACTAGTCGGTGGGCTTAGCCAGACCTGAACCTCGTAGAGAGATTTTTACCATCTTGAATGTTTAAGAAACAGTGCTTTCTGGGATTTAATTATGCCACACTTCACAGGAAGTGGTCACTGCAAAAGGTGTCACCCTGCACACCACTGGTCAGGGGTTCCCTCCTGCTTGTCAACCCAGAAAGCTACATTAATATGGAAGAACTGCCTAGCAACTCATATCCCTGCTTGAATAGAATCAGAGGGAGAAGGACTGCCTTGCTGAACCCCTAGTCTGCACCTGAAGGACCGCACCCACCAGGATTGCACAATCCTCACACTCTAGGCTTCACCACAAAAAAGGACTTTGCCTTGATTCTAATGATAAAGGAGTGGACTCCCTGTAAGCAACATGTACAATGGAGCTACCAAGAGTCCCCTAGATCAAGTCCTACAAGAAGAGCCCAGCGGACCAGAATCCATGATTTGACCAGGGGCATTCTGGGAATTGTAGTCCCCACTCCCAAAGAGCAACTAATAGCTTATGGAACCTTGGATCCCATTTATGCACTCTGCAAGACCAGAAATAGGGCTTCTGGAAGAAGATCCAGAGGTTTGGAGAAGTTTGAAGCAACTTTGGAAAAAAGCTCCATAAGGTGACCAACTCGTTGATGAGAGTCAAGAGGTGATGTCAGACTGAGACCCAGTCTGAATTTCAGGGTTGACCCGCTGAAGTTCTGAAGCGTCTCCTAGGAGTGGACTAGGATATTGCTCTGAACCAAGCTGCCGACGTCACATCGATGGCTGGCCTATAGAGGAGCCCCATTCGACAAAAAGAGAAAAAGCTACAGAAAAGAATCTAAAGGCCTGATTTAGATCATGACAGTGTTACTGCCAAAGTGTCTTGACCCCGGACCCCCCAAAAAAAGCCAAGTCACGGTGTTTGGCCTGACATATTTAGATATATTGCAGCTGACCTGAAGACTGCCATGATGGAGTGTGCTCCGTCGTGCTACCTGCATCCCTCAGCCAACGCGGCAGACTCCATTGCTGACAAATATGCCAACATCGCTGTCTTGATGTTGGGATGCTACAGAGGTGATTTATATAACACAATCATGCTGATGTTGTATCAGCAGCAGGCCTATGACAGCGGAAGTCTCTTGCAGAACTCATTCAGTATAGTACAATGGCTATAGCCATTGGTTGTGTGTTAGTAGCCCAGACCTATTGTACATTGCATAATTGTGAACACCTGCAAACACACAAAAAACACATTCCATTTCAGAGTATGATCCTTTCCCATTACACTGCAGCAGACCATTTGTATGATGGGATAGCCACACAGGAGACAGTTTTTTTCTGTGTTTCTCTCCTTCTGTTTTTTAGTTAATAATACATTTAGATTATTCTTCAACTTTTTGGACACTAGTCTAATCCACATTTCTCAGAGGGAGAGTTGTTTGTCATGGTAGAAGAGATCATTAGAGTAGAGCCATAATTGTTTTGAGCACAAGTGCAAAATACAACCATATCTCAGAAAAGGCAAATGTGGGTCAGAATAGTGGACAGAGTGAATGCTGTATCTAACAACCTGCACACACAGGAGGAGATTAGGAAGAGGTGGAATGACCTGCAGGGGAGAGTGCATTCCCTGGCCTCAAAGCATCACCTAGAAGCCCAGAGGACTAGTGGTAGTTCTCACATTCCCCATTGCAACACTTTTCCTTAGAGGAGAAAGTCTTGCAGATCCTACATCCTGAAGGCTTGACAGGAATCCCTAGTGGGGCGGATAGTGGTAAGTTACACTTAGTTATGTCTCAACAATTACAAATGGAGTAATGCCTTTAACGTAGATGTTTAGAGTGGTCCAACACCCTTATCAAAACAGATATACCTACACCTGACTCCACAAAATATCTTGTTTTAAACCAATTACTAGCATTTTGGTGGTATTTCTCTTTTTAGCAATGTGCAATATGTTGAATCAGATTCTGTGTTGTTCCCCATGGATCATCCCTTGCATTTGCTTAATTCCTTGCTTTCTGTTGTACGTGTTGTAAATGTGTGATCATTCCCACTATAATTATTGAAATAGATATGTGTAATTCACTTATTAACAACTATTGGCTATGGTGTCAACTGATGACTACAACTACCACAAGGCCTTATTTTTGCATCTGCAAAATAATAGTGCAATGTAATTTTGATCTACTTTCCTTTATCTCCATGTGTGCACACATCTCAAAAAACATACTCATTTCACAGTCACCATGTCATGCTATAGATGAAAATGGCAGTTGTTGCGTACCTTAAGCATGTTCACACCTCCTCATAGCTACATTGAAGTGATGTAAATGCTCACATAATTTATAGGCTGTTGAATCCAAGATTTCCTACCATGTGATGTGGCATGCTAAATAGAAGTAGTATCCACACAAAATTTACTTTGCAGTCTCTATATGATGACAAATGTTAGTTTCATTATTCAGTTGAATCACTGTTTGTCTACTGATGTGTAGCCGGCTAGGCCTTGGAATGGTCCAGTACTCTAATCTACTCACTACTCTGTTGGTTTGAATGTCTGGTACATGTAATGTACAATTACTGAAATAACATTTTGTATTTCAGGACATCTCTATAACATCATCTCTGGAGTTTCCATTGTGTAAATCAGCCTGCATTTGTAAAGCAATGCACATCCCACGAAGGCCCAATCATTCTATCTGTCTGATTTTTCTCTTCTAGCTTGCCATGTTTGTAGCGAAAGACACATATGAAGTACAAACCAAATAATATTTTCATATTGTATAATTTGTTTTCAGGTCTAACCCCCTGGGCCAGTGTACCACAGTCTGCCACTCTAAACACCTCCACTCTAGACCAGGATGAAGCCTTCAGTAAGGACTCCACTCCTGCAAGTCCGAATGATCGGGAGGAGCCTGGTCCATCTGGTTTGTCTAGCCAGACAGCTCCAGAGAGTCGTACTCAGCCAACACCTACACCTCCCATCCCAGCCACAACACCTCAGCCAATGGATACCTCCACTTCCTGTGTCCAATGGAAAATCACACCAATCTCCCCCTTTCTCCCCCCCCCAGTCCTGGCTGCCATTGAGATAACACCAACACTGTCTCTAGTTGTGCCAGGACCCAGTGGGATGGGGTACACTACCTCCAGGGCATAAGGTAGTGGGGATGGGCCTTATGAGAGGGAAACAGTGAACCTGGAAAGGTAAGCCACTGGTGTTTTTTGTCAGCCAGTCCGTCTTGGGAGCAGTACAAGTGTCTCAAAACGAGAAGGGCCAGTTCATTACTGAGCTCAGGGAGATCAAGGAGGTACAGAGGGAACTCATGTCAGAAATACACAACCACAGTGACAGAATGTGCTCCTTGGCTGGGGTACTTTTTGACAGCTATCACCACATGTGCAAGGCTTTTCCTATAACGTCTACCCCTGTCTTTGGTCCTTCTACATCTAAACCAAGTACACCCTATTCCCTGCATATATACCTCCCTTGTCCCCAGAGGAAACTGTAATCCGGACCACCAGGAGAGGATGGCAAGACCCCCACAGCTACCTCCAAAAGACGCAGATCCTAATTTCCTTCAGTGTATGTCTAACATTCACTTTGTGGACTATTTCAGGGACACATTTAACTTTTTTGAGGATAGTTTTATTTTGTACATTGGACCCCAAAATGTTTTAGTCTCTACTACTATTCTTTCATCCACCATTTCAGACTGTTTTTAAAGTTCATATCCTCATTATTTGAAACACCTTTCTGTTCCTTTGTGTGATGCAAATAAATGATTTGGACACAAACTATTGTTTTTGCATTTATTGTGGCATTCCATTTTTCATGCCTGTCTTCCACCATCATTTTGTGAAATCTTTTGAACAAATATTTGCAAAGGAAAATTACAAATGGCAAAGAGGTAATGTGTTACCCATTTCATTCAAACAAACAAATCAATATCCCAGTGTATTAGTAACGTACATATGGAGGTAACACATCTTACAGGAAATCAGAGCTGAGTTTCACAAATCATAAATTACCTCAATAGTCTGTGCCATTTAGGGGTGGATGCTCCAGGACCTTGACACCATGGAAGAAAGGGAATATTTCATGGGATAAAATGAAATGGGCAAACTATCATTCATGCACAACCTTAGAGCCACACAACCTGCACTCACAATACGAATCCTACATTAATAACAGCAATAGTCTACGTCATGGCAGCTACACAATTTAAGGCAGCATGACCATTAAAGGACACTGTGTCAGTATGTGGTGCAATGACACTATCACCATTCAGTGTTGTGCTAAAATAAAGTTCTATAAGCTGTGGGAAGACAAACCAATAGATACTTCTAGTGAACATAAATTGAAGATTCAGCCAATGTTAAGGAAGAACAGTATGCTGTGGCTTGACGTACACATTTGGTTTGAGCAACTTAAGTGGCCCATATTGCCTTGATGGCAACATCACACAGGAACAGGTCTGATACAATCTCCTGAACTTCCATTCAATCACAGTGCAAGTTATGACTGTACAAGATATGTTCATCCCAAGTGGGTGTCTGCCCCAGAATAAAAACACATGTTGACTTTGTACTTTCCCACAGCAACATATTACTGCAAATTTCACAACTGTGAAATGTCCAAATGAAGGTGACATGGTGAATCCAGATACACCTTAACAAGGGATAATTAATGATTTTACATGTGAAATTTGATTCAAATGACAAGTTAGGAGGACACATATATTTATCACAAGCAAAGTTGCCCTATATCAATAACCACAGTAGTAAATGTAGGAAAACTGTGATCCAGTAACATTTTTGCCTTGGATTTTTCACAACTGATCATTCCTATCAAATTACTATTGCAGACTGATATGTTCCCTATATCACAAGTTTTTTCTGACATTGGAAGTTACAATATGTAAAAGTAAACTTACACTCAGGTGAAAAAGTGGCCAATAACATCTTGACATAGGTCATTTGCTTCTTCTTCTTCACCATTGTCATCTTCATGGGGCATTTCAACATCCTCACCCGCTGGCCCTTAACAGTCTCCCTCCTCTGTGATTATTGTGATGTACTGTCACAGGGGGAAGTGGTGGAGCATGCAGCAGGCTTTCATGATTTGGCACACCTTATCAGGTGAGTTGAGGAAGGCTCAACCAGTCTTGTCCAGGGACCTAAACCTGGCCTTGAGGAGCCTAAAAGCCCGGTCCACTGGCCTTGGTGTTCTTCCCTGGGCCTCACTGAAGCGGGCTTTCCCTGGCATTGTTAGATTCCTCAGTGGCACTAACACCATGGTCTGTTAGAATAAGATGAATCTCCAACATGGAAGCAACATATCAATAGATAATTATTGTATCAAGCCATTTGAATTATCCTCAAGTCATGTTGTAGTTACCAACTAACCAGGCCCTCCCCGGTCCAAGTTGTGACATCTTTTGTGGTATGGTGCTGTTCTATGGTACTACTACCGGCAGGGGTAGGTAATGGTAGAAAATAGCGCTCACCACAACAATCCCTCATAAGTACATGAACGGTGCTAAACAAAATACCTCCCCTAAGAAACCTTGTAAATGGACAATCAAAAAATAAATCCTATCATAAACATCAACAAATAGCACTCTTGTTCAATAAAGAATATAATGACAATAAAACATATCAAATCAACAGTCTCAAAATGAGTATCCAATGAATTTCTTCTTTAATGTTTCTTCACAGACAGATCCAGCGAAGCTAACACGTGTTTCATCTGGGCTGAATCTCCACCATTGACTTCCTCAGGGCTTTTAACGGCTGCCAACAACATAAACAATAATAACTATCCCTCCTATAAACATTCTCATTTCTAATCAAATAATTCCCTTAATTACAAAACATATATTCCACTAATTATACTCTGTACTTATATATATATTAATTATTATCTCAGCGGAAATCTCTATAAATTATAAACAATATAAACTCGTGTTTATGAGTATTCTACCCACACCATCACCTCAGTGACATCTTTTCAATTAATGTGTTACAAACATGCACACACAAGTGAAGTCCATAATTCCTCCCTTATAGTGTACCTTTTAAAAAGTATGCTTGAAGAAAATACCTGTTAACCAACTATCCACAAAGCTCTCTTCCAGAACAGTACCAATAGAATCAAATGAATGAAATGACTGAATACCTAAATGTAATAAAGTAATAGTGAGTCTCATGAAATATCCATGCTACCATGTCAAATTCATCCCACTGCCAAAATGGCTTACCTCTTCATTAATAACTCGAATAGATTAGGTCTGCGAAAACTCAAATTTTATATAGCAAGAGTATCGGCAACAAGGATATAAAGTAAATTTATGTATTAGCAAGGTTAGTGACTCGTTATATGTAAGTCTCATATTTAGCAATACTAAAGCCCACTCACCTCCAAAAATGACTTGACGTTGTTCATATTTGAACGCAAGTACGCGTAACCGCATGAAACTGGCAACCTGTCTATTCCAGGCTAATAAAGCCTGGCCTCATGTTTAGTAAAAATCAAAAACGGACTTACTCCAGTGACCTGCGCTCTTAAAGATTCGTAATAGCCCGTTCTCTAGACATCGATACCTCGTACATGGATAACAAAATAGGACTCTCTATCTCCTTTAAATATAAAGAACAATTCAACTGATACGATATTCTTGTAAGCACATTTGAAAAGGGCAGCAGCCTTAATGTTCTATAGTACAAATGAATCATATAATGACCCAGGGAAGCTTGCACACACACTTGAGATGTATAAATCCAGTAAGCAGACAACTTGAGCATTGATGGAATAGAAGATCTTCTCACAGCAGTAGACCTATTCACTTGTGTGCGGTGGCACCAAGACATATGGGGGTCATTCCGACCCTGGCGGTCCATGACCGCCAGGGCCGGGGACCGCGGAAGCACCGCCATCAGGCTGGCGGTGCTTCCATGGGCATTCTGACCGCGGTGGTACAGCCGCGGTCAGAAACGGGAAACCGGCGGTGTTCTGCCGGTTTCCCGTTGCCCCAGGGGCCCCCAGGGGCCCCACGACCCCCTTACCGCCATCCTGTTCCTGGCGGTTTTCACCGCCAGGAACAGGATGGCGGTAACAGGTGTCGTGGGGCCCCTGGGGGCCCCTGCAGTGCCCATGCCAATGGCATGGGCACTGCAGGGGCCCCCTAACAGGGCCCCACATTGATTTTCAGTGTCTGCCAAGCAGACACTGAAAATCGCGACGGGTGCCACTGCACCCGTCGCACGCCTTCAACTCCACCTGCTCCATTCGGAGCCGGCTTCCTCGTTGAAGGCGCTTTCCCGCTGGGCTGGCGGGCGGCCTTCTGGCGGTCGCCCGCCAGCCCAGCGGGAAAGCCAGAATGGCCGCCGCGGTCATTTGACCGCGGGGCGGTCATTCGGCTGCTCCCGCCGGGCGGGCGGTTACCGCCGCCGGCGGGAGTCAGAATGACCCCCTATGTGTGCCACCAGTTGGTCCAACCAGATGTCTTAGTGCACCCAAAGCATGAAATTCTCCCTTGACGGTGGCTAAATCCTGTTGTTGTGGGAACTGGATGTAGCTGTTGATGTGTCTCATCAAGGAAACAAGAACCTCTTGTAGCACACATTGGGACATGCCCACAGATGATACCACAGTGTTTTGAAAAAGAGCCAGTGACCACAAAATGAAGTACTGCTATGAGTTTCACTATTGAGGTAATTGCTCTTGTATTCCTGTTGTGAGGTAGGAGGTCAGGCTCCAACTGGTGATCCAAATCCAGATTAGTTTGCCTATTTAGCCAAACATTTTTAATGACATCCCTTCCTCCAAGGTGTCATGGAATGAAAAAGGCCAAAAGACCTGAGGCTGGTGTCTCCTACCCATGAGTGGGTTCATAGGTATGCATGTATGGAAAAGAAAATATCAGCTTTAATGGTCATACCATACTTTGATGATCAACACACATCTTAAGTCTTGGTAACCTCAGGAATGTCATTGTGTAAACCATGTATAAACATTGTTATCAATTGTTTTGGACTTTAAAACTACTTTTTTCATTTCCTTTTTTTGTGTGCAAATAATACATTTGAAATGTATTTCAAATAATACATTTGAAATGTATTATTTGCACCTTTTTTTTAAAAAGGTGCAAATAATACATTTGAAATGTATTATTTGCACCTTTTAAAAAAAAAAAATACCATCAATGGAGATATTACTTCCCCTGCAGCACTATCAATGTGAAACACAGGCCCGTATTTATACTTTTCGACGCTAAACTGCGCTAACGCAGTTTAGCGTCAAAAAGTTTTGCGCCGGCTAACGCCATTCTGAAGCGCCATGCAGGTGCCGTATTTATTGAATGGCGTTAGCCGGCGCTAGCAGACCGGCGCTGCCTGGTGTGCGTGGAAAAAAACCACGTACACCAGGCAGCGCCGGCGTAGGGAAAAATGGCGTTGGGGCGTCTTAAAAATGGTGCAAGTCAGGTTGACGCAAAAAAATCGCCTCCACCCGATTTGCGCCATTTTTAACGACGCCCAGACGCCATTTACATGACTCCTGTCTTAGTAAAGACAGGAGTCATGCCCCCTTGCCCAATGGCCATGCCCAGGGGACTTCTGTCCCCTGGGCATGGTCATTGGGCATTGTGGCATGTAGGGGGGCACAAATCAGGCCCCCCTATGCCAAAAAAAAAAAAAAAAAAAAATATTTATACTTACCTGAACTTACCTGAATGTCCCTGGGATGGGTCCCTCCATCCTTGGGTGTCCTTCTGGGGTGGGCAGGGGTGGCAGGGGGGGTCCCTGGGGGCATGGGAGGGCAGCTGTGGGCTCATTTTGAGCCCACAGGTCCCTTAACGCCTGCCCTGACCCAGGCGTTAAAAAGAGGCGCAAATGTGGGGTTTTTTGCCCCGCCCACTCCCGGGCGTGATTTTTGCCCGGGAGTATAAATACGACGCATTTGTGTCGCAGTCATTTTTTTAGACGGGAACGCCTACCTTGCATCTCATTAACGCAAGGAAGGCGTTCACGCAAAAAAATGACGCTCTTTCCTCATGCTTTGGCGCTAGACGCGTCTAACGCCAAAGTATAAATATGGCGTTAGTTTTGCACCGAATTTGCGTCGAAAAAAACGACGCAAATTTGGCGCAAATGGAGTATAAATATGCCCCACAGTCCCAGTTCACTCTTTATTGTGTCATACATTTCCAAAAACAGTGTTGTTTGAATTTGGCTTTTGTATCAACACTAGCCTCCATTTTGAATGCTGGTGACACACTAGAAATTTTAAAATACACAGCATCACACCCTAAAATGGCAGCTGCCTGACCTTGCCATCAGGACACTGGCCACCTGATGTACATTGACAGAAGTTGTTGACCATGAGGTAGGTGGAACAATCCATGACAGACCCTGCCATAGGCTAATGTTTGTGACGGCTCAGCATGAAATCCAATGGCTGAATCCATCTCCATCACGGATCGCATCTGCAGTGTACTTGTATGCGGCATAATGAATAAAGCTCACTTGCCTCCTAATTCCGGATCCAACAAGACCTCCTAGTTTTTTGTTGCTGTTACTGATCTCTCGGAGCCAGGATGCCGGGCAAAGCAGGTGACAGGGCCCCTGCCTTCAGCACAGAGGAGTTGGAGCTCCTGGCAGACAGGTCCTATCCCTGTACAGCCAGCTGTATGGGACCCCAGATGAACAGGTGCATGTCTGATTGGGAAATATTTGACTAAGTAGCTGGTTCTTTTTTTGCCCACAGACTAAGTAGTAGTGAATTGAATGATTTAGCAGGGGACAGAATGTTTTTTGCCACTGTTGGAAATGTCTGTGCCTGGAAATGTAAAGTCACCTGAAAGGATAAGCTGTAATATCTGTCCATGTATCTCACAATTCCAGTTCTATCAGACAAATTGTAGGCCTCTTACTACCTGTGGCCAATAGACAGTGTACTATTGGTATGAGTGACACCATACATCCAATGCCAAAGTGATAGTGATGTTAAGTGGAAGAAAATGTTTTAAATTGATGGAGTTGTCAAGTGGGATTACAGCCCATATTATGGAATAAGATGCTCTGTATGGTTTAAACATGTCATGGTGACACATATGGGGAAGGTTATTTCCCATACTGCAAGTTCAAATTCCACAGGCCCTCAATCATACATATAAGAACGACCCATTACTAGACACGCATGTTCATGCATCCCCCAAAGCTCTGCTCTCACTGAAACATAGTTGCCCTTCTATACTTCTCTTAGTTACTGTATGTGATGCAAATCATGGGTTATAACTCTTAGGAGTTTAGGCATGAAGCCAATGTAGATGTGCGTGTGGTTATGTGCAAGGAACAGGAAATCTTTCCTAGCCCTAGCCTAGATGATGTTTTGGGCATGAATAGGTAACATGAGGCGACAGAAAGCATTGAGGTGCTCAAGCAATCACTGCAAACCAGTACTTCCTAAATGTTTTAAGAAAAGATGAAGGGGGTTATTCCAACTTTAGAGGAAGTGGTAATCCGTCCCAAAAGTGACGGTAAAGTGACGGATATACCACCAGCCGTATTACGAGTCCATTATATCCTATGGAACTCGTAATACGGCTGGTGGTAAATCCGTCACATTTGGGACGGATTACCACCTCCTCCAAAGTTGGAAAAACCCCCGAAGTGTTTGGTCAATACATGTGATCAATGCAACAAAATTGTGTGGCAACACTACAGAAAAACAAAATCACTCAAAACTTATTTTTTTGTTCTTTTCTATAATGCATGCAGGTCAAAGCCCATAAAAAGTGGGAAATCTGGAAGGCCATCGCTCAGAAGGTGCAGACCCTGGGGGTCCATGTAGGATGCAGCATGCATTACTGGGAGAGGTAGGAGGACCGCTGACGCATACGTCTGTGGAAGGCCAGCTCAGGTAGTCCTCCCAATGATCCAAGTGGGTGCGCCGCAGCCTGACCCACCCAATGGCCCGCCTATTTGCGGTGGCCTACCCAGAGTTTGGTGAGCAGTTTAGGGCTCAACAGAAGTATCAATGGGATACGTTATAGTCTCTAGCTATTTTTGTTGTCTAACCTTTTAAATTTCCTGGATTGGTGTATGGCATCAACATGACAGTTGACACACATCCAATGCACATGGAAATTTCTGGAGGTGTAAGCTAATCAGACAGTGTCTGATGCTGTATCTGGTGTATTGCTTTGTCCTGAAGGTTGCCACTACATTCCTTATCGTAAGCCAAGTACTGTTTTGAGTAGAAACGTGGCTGCATGGGACCAATGGGGTACCTGCATTTTTCCTATCTCATGAGGGACAGTTAGACCAAACATGCCTTGTTTTATGATTGGGTCAGGTGGGATGCTCCATCACAAATATGAGTAGGTAATGTAGGCACTTTTACTGGTGACATGGCGAACTGCACACATATGATACAGTTGATGTATCAGACTTGACATTGGTAAGTTGGTGCCATGACAATATTACAATGACTGTCTGCTCCAAAAGGACTGGTAACGTGTATAGTGGCATCATTTCTTATCTGGAACATGTTTGAAACCTGTTTATACATTGACATTCTAGCCAGTTCATGTGAAAGGCAGCAGGTTAGCATGACGCCTTAGTCCTTCGCAAATGTGCATGTAAGCCAGTCTGTGTCAAACATCGTGATGTGCGGTGTGGAAAACTGCATTGATTGCAACAGACAGGAATGTGTCCACATTGGTGAGAAAGTTACATGTCCCCCAAACAACATTTTGGTGTTCTTAGTTCTGTACAGTTGAGAAGTCAGTGATTGAGAGGAATATGATACTTAAAGGGACATCTGCAGATCAAAGGTCACATCACATAGATGTTGTAGTATCCCATCTTAAGTAGTCAATTTCCAGCCCAAGGAACAGCTCCTTTGGAAATATGAATATATAGATTAGCTCTGTACTGCAGTGGGTTAGAAATGTCTCAAGGCCTATGTGTTTACTCATTCTGTGGAAACCTTTTACCATTGAGGGAACTACAAGTGGATAGGAGAGAAAGGCATACCTGCTATAGGAGGCAGCATGGGGAATTTCTAGAGTTTGACCAAACGTTAGTTGTGCAAGACAAAGTTGACAGTAGCCACATCAGCAGGGAGGGATCTGGCTCAGGTGAGAACACCACAGACACCTAGGGACACAGTGCCACGGAGAGTGAAGGAACTAACACGCAATCCACAACTGACTCTACATCTTCTTAGGAGGCCTCTGATGCAGACTAGTCCATACCGGTGGTGGACCCTGGAGAGACAGTTACACCTGTGTCATTGCCTGCCCCCCAATTCCCAATCTCCACCTCCCTCTTGCTCCCCCCCATTTGTCTGTAGCCACCCGCTAAAAAAGTTGGCACCACCTTTGCTGCATGCACCCCCTCCTACCAGAGTCCCAGGCTTTGCTCTTTGAGGAGGTTGTGGATCTTTTAAGGACTGTTGATGTAGGCCATAAAACACTACTGATTGCCATCCAGGGGCTGGCCAGCCAGAATACCCTGTTGCTGGCTTATCTGGATGGCATTCATGGTGCCCTGTCTGGCCTACAGCAGTCATTCCAGGGTCTGGCCTCCTCATTGAGCACAGCCTCCCACCCACCTCAACCTCGTGCCTGGACCCTTCCAAAATCCCTCCACCCAGCCCTATTCCAAAACATTGCATGCACCCACTGCAACAACCACGATTAGCACATCCTCACACCGATATACCAAGAAACAAAGACACACAGATGCAGATACCACACAACCCACCGACACCACCACCACTACAAGCATACCCACTAGTATCACAACAACCATGACACAAGCACACACACCCATCACCAGCACAACTGCAGACACCATACCTACCACTACACCAACAGTGCCAAAACACACACCACCTCCACAACAGACACATCCACACACACATACTGAACACAAACACCCACACAGCAGAAAGTAAAAAACACAAATCAGGACAAACACCACATACACCAGACTCTCAGGCATCAACACCTTTAACAGACATATGCACAACAGTCACTGGTACTCCCTGTACCTCCCAACCCGAACTCCCTCCCAACCACCTTACCTATTTTCCCAAAGAATATATTCTTTATGCACAGGGCTCTGACCCCTTCCAAATCACAACCTGTTCCTTCCGATTCACAACCCACCCCAACCTATACATACAGCCACCCTTCCCAAAAGTCTTTGCACCCCTTCCATACCTCAACCCACCCATTCAACATCCCAGCCCACCCCTCCCAAACTCACACCTCCCAAACTCAAAACCACCCCAGAACCCCTCCCCAGTAATAGCATTGAGGTACCTGCTATCTACCCATAGATGCCCCTTCCAAAGGAGATTTATTCTGACAGTAAATTTAGGAGACAAGTGATGGGCCTGAAAGCCATGGGCTAACGTCTTGCTGTGTTTATTATGAAGGACTTTTCATAATTATTATTTAGTAACTTAAATCTGTCATATGTAAAGGCTTTTATTTTGAGAACACCTTTGTCTTGGCCTTCTTTTTTAATTGTTACTAATTGTTTTGCTTATTATGTTTTTTATGCTTATGTATAAGCCATGCACTTACTCACATTTTTGACACTGACAAACACAGGTATTTTAGTTTGTTTTTTAAAGGCGTACATCAGTGTTGTATATTAGTGATGGAGATATGAATTTTGATGCAAGGATTCGTCATTTTATTGGACATTTTCTGATATTGTAATTGGAGAATGCATGTGTGTTCATTTTGACATGATGTGCCAATAATATGAACATGTGCATTACAGAGGGAACATTGGGGTTACATGTAATCTATTGTTTTGCTAAAATTACAGACACTATGGGGACATGTGACCTTCATAGATCTCTGACATGTTTGCAGCTTAGAGGTAAGACGGGTTGTACATTCTGTGTATATCTCAAGGCATGTATTTAAGCATGTTTCTAAGTACGTCACTACAGACATAGGTGGTCATTACAACCCTGGCGGTCAGTGTTAAAGCGGCGGTAAAACCGCCAACAGGCCGGTGGAAAAAAAAATTGGAATTCTGACCGTGGCGGAAACCGCCAACAAAGACAGCCACTTTAACACTCCGACCGCCACGGCGGTACAGACAAACAGCGCGGCGGTCACCGCCAACAGACAGGCGGAGGACAATGTACCGCCCACAGTATCACAACCTACCAATCCGACACCTTTTCCGGGGCGGATTCACCGCAGATAAAAACACGGCAGAAACAGCCATTTCAAAGGGAAAACGCTCACCTCTACACACCCCACGAGGAATCCGGACGCCATGGAGCCGGAACTCCTTATACTCCCTGCGATAGTCTTCCTGCTCCTATACGAGGATCAACAACGCCATCGGCGAAGACCACGGTGAGTACTGCACCTACGACATAGGGGAGGGGGAGGGAATAACACAGGGACACACACAACCAACATCACAACCCCCACCCCGACCCTCACCCACTACAACACACACACGAATGCATAACCAAACATGAAAGTAACAACCCCCAACCCCCCCCGGAAGAATGCAAAGACAAAAGGAAATGAGTTGAACCATTGTAATATATCAAAATACAGTAACCAAATATATACATATATATATATATATATATATATATACACATCAAACAAAATATACACCACGATTAGTAGTGCAGGTAATGCACCATTCATTGTCCGTGGACCACTAGGCCCAAAATGCATGGGCGAGGCCCACACTAGATACCTGATCAAAACGGAGAGAACACTACAGGGGCATCAGATAGAAATACAACAGGCACCTCAGGGAGAATGGAAGGGGGGCACCTCAGCTGGATGAGTGCACCACGCTAGATCCACGAGGGGGCTCCATGCCCATTGATGTATCCTGGGGAGTGCAAAGCCACAGTCTCTCAAGTCTCTACAGTGGGTGGGTTGCCCACTGTACCATCCTGGGGAGTGCAAAGCCACAGTCTCTCAAGTCTCTACAGTGGGTGGCTTGCCCACTGTACCATCCTGGGGAGTGCAAAGCCACAGTCTCCCAAGTGGATTACAGGCTCCACTGGTTCTGGAGGGGGACAGGTGCCCAGAGTGCTTCATCCTGTGCAGGACAGACGGAGTGGATGCATGTCTCCACTGGTTCTGGAAGGGGACTGGTGCCCAGAGTGCTTCATCCTGTGCAGGACAGACGGAGTGGATGCATGTCTCCAGTGGTTCTGGAGGGGGACTGGTGCCCAGAGTGCTTCATCCTGTGCAGGACAGACGGAGTGGATGCATGTCTCCACTGTTTCTGGAGGGGCACTGGTGCCCAGAGTGCAGAACTCACCCCGTGACGGTCCCTGTTGCGTCACTGCCCCTGCCGCTAATGGGCTAACGGTGTATTCCATGGCGGTCTTTGCCCTGTTCAGCGGTGCTTGAGTTGGCAGTTTCTGACCTGTTCAGCGGTGCTTGCGCTGTTCAGCAGTGCATTCCATGGCGGTCTTTGCCCTGTTCAGCAGTGCTTGAGTTGGCAGTTTCTGACCTGTTCAGCGGTGCTTTCAGTGGCGGTCTTTGCCTTGTTCAGCGGTGCTTGAGTTGGCAGTTTCTGACCTGTTCAGCGGTGCTTGCCCTGTTCAGCGGTGCATTCCATGGCGGTCTTTGCCCTGTTCAGCAGTGCTTGAGTTGGCAGTTTCTGACCTGTTCAGCGGTGCTTTCTGTGGCGGTCCTTGCCTTGTTCAGCGGTGCTTGAGTTGGCAGTTTCTGACCTGTTCAGCGGTGCTTGCCCTGTTCAGCGGTGCATTCCATGGCGGTCTTTGTCCTGTTCAGCAGTGCTTGAGTTGGCAGTTTTTGACCTGTTCAGCGGTGCTTTCCATGGCGGTCTTTGCCTTGTTCAGCGGTGCTTGAGTTGGCAGTTTCTGACCTGTTCAGCAGTGCTTTCTATGGCGGTCTTTGCCTTGTTCAGCGGTCCCTGGCCTGTTCAGCGGTGCTTGCCAAGGCGGTCCTTCATTGCCCAGCAGGCCTGTGGCTAGCGGTCCTTCATGGCTCAGCCGGGCTGTGGCTTGCGGGGCTCTCATGGCCAGTGACGATTGGGCTGGCCTCATGGGCAGTGACTCTGGCGGTGGCCTCCTGGGCAGTGACTCTGGCGGTGGCCTCCTGGGCAGTGACTCCGGCGGTGGCCTCCTGGCCAGTGATGATTAGGCTGGCCTCCTGGGCAGTGACTCTGGCGGTGGCCTCCTGGGCAGTGACTCTGGCGGTGGCCTCCTGGCCAGTGATTCCAGCGGTGGCCTCCTGGCCAGTGACGATTGGGCTGGCCTCCTGGGCAGTGACTCTGGCGGTGGCCTCCTGGCCAGTGATGATTAGGCTGGCCTCCTGGACAGTGACTCTGGCGGTGGCCTCCTGGCCAGTGACTCTAGGGCTGGCCTCCTGGGCAGTGACTCCGGCGGTGGCCTCCTGGCCAGTGATGATTAGGCTGGCCTCCTGGGCAGTGACTCTGGCGGTGGCCTCCTGGCCAGTGACTCTAGGGCTGGCCTCCTGGGCAGTGACTCCGGCGGTGGCCTCCTTGCCAGTGACGATTGGGCTGGCCTCCTGGGCAGTGACTCTGGCGGTGGCCTCCTGGCCAGTGACGATTGGGCTGGCCTCCTGGGCAGTGACTCCGGCGGTGGCCTCCTGGCCAGTGATGATTAGGCTGGCCTCCTGGGCAGTGACTCTGGCGGTGGCCTCCTGGCCAGTGACTCTGGGGCTGGCCTCCTGGGCAGTGACTCCGGCGGTGGCCTCCTTGCCAGTGACGATTGGGCTGGCCTCCTGGGCAGTGACTCTGGCGGTGGCCTCCTGGCCAGTGACGATTGGGCTGGCCTCCTGGGCAGTGACACTGGTGGTGGCCTCCTGGCCAGTGACTCTGGGGCTGGCCTCCTGGGCAGTGACTCCGGCGGTGGCCTCCTGGCCAGTGACAATTGGGCTGGCCTCCTGGGCAGTGACTCTGGCGGTGGCCTCCTGGCCAGTGACAATGGGGCTGGCCTCCTGGGCAGTGACTCCGGCGGTGGCCTCCTGGCCAGTGACGATTGGGCTGGCGGTGGCCTCCTGGGCAGCGGGGATAATGGCGGTCTTCTCCACCGTGCTGCCCCTCCCAGACTTTGGAGATTTCCTCTGCCCCTTCCCCACCTTGGGAGGAGTCACAGCTGAGTCGACACTACCCCCGGGACCCTTGTGAGCGGCTTTGCTGGCTGGAGTCTTCCCCCTCTCCCGCCGGGCACTGTCCAACTTCTGGTGCTTCACAGGGGGGGACTGGCTGTGCTGTGGCTCCGTGCCACACTGGCTGGCCTGGTGGCCGGTGCACTCCACATACCTGTGACAGGCACCACTGGTCCCGGCGATTTTTTGGCTGAGGTGCCAGTACAGGACCTATGAGTTGGACAGGGGGGGGGCGGGAAAGAGCTCAAGGAAAAGTTTCTTAGGAACACTGGGACGGGTAGCTGGAGGGGGTCATTGATGGACGATGAACTGCCCACCACCTCTGCCGGTGCTAATGGAAAGGAGGCACCGCCACAGGACCACCACACCAACACCCCACCCCCTGCAGAGGGAGAACCACCCCGCAAGCGGTCCCTGAGATCCAGGAACAAGACAGAGCACGATGCCAAGACCCCTGCCAAGAAATGAGACCACCCTGATTGTCATCCTACTGTCCCACTTTGTAACCCTGTCCATATTGGAACTGCCCCAGCTCCACTTCCTAAGCCCATATGGGCAATGCACCTGTGAGACTAATAGACTGGACTCTGCCATGGACATTCCTCCACCATCACCCCTCACCATTTTACAACCCCCCTCCAATATTTAGCACTTCAATAAAAACCCTTGAAGCACAAAACAATCTGGAGTCAGTCTGTGATTTCGAAAATGTGTATTAGCAATGACAGTGACAAAATGCGTTTTCAAATGTAATGTCAACATATCTATGTCACACATCTCAAGTCCATGAGGAATCTAAGCACATGACACACGTTGGAAACCACACCTGTGAAACCGTAAGGGAAATGTACAATTCAGTGACCATATACAGGTTGAAATCGACAGACAGGATAGAGGTAGAAGTGTGAAAGTACTTGTAGTAGGCAGGAATGTTTTCTCACCTGTGTGTCACTGGAAATATTGCTGGATAACTGAGTCCCTATTGTCAATGTCTTCTTCCTCTGCTTCCTCCTCATCACTGTCCACAGGCTCCACAGCTGCCACAACACCGTCATCTGGACCATCCTCCTGCAGAAAAGGCACCTGTCGTCGCAAAGCCAAGTTGTGAAGCATACAGCAGGCCACGATGATCTGGCACACCTTCTTTGGTGAGTAGAATAGGGAACCACCTGTCATATGGAGGCACCTGAACCTGGCCTTCAGGAGGCCGAAGGTGCGTTCGATCACCCTCCTAGTCCGCCCATGGGCCTCATTGTAGCGTTCCTCTGCCCTGGTCCTGGGATTCCTCACTGGGGTCAGTAGCCATGACAGGTTGGGGTAACCAGAGTCCCTTAATAGCCACACACGGTGCCTTTGGAGTTGACCCATCACATAAGGGATGCTGCTATTCCGCAGGATGTAGGCGTCATGCACAGAGCCAGGGAACATACCATTTACCTGGGAGATGTACTGGTCTGCCAAACATACCATCTGTACATTCATGGAATGAGAACTCTTCCGGTTCCTGTACACCTGTTCACTCCTGTGGGGGGGGACCAGAGCCACATGGGTCCCATCAATGCAACTATGATGTTGGGGATATGTCCAAGGACATAGAAGTCACCTTTCACTGTAGGCAAGTCCTCCACCTGAGGGAAAACGATGTAGCTCTGCATGTGTTTCAGCAGGGCAGACAACACTCTGGACAACACGTTGGAAAACATAGGCTGGGACATCCCTGATGCCATGGCCACAGTTGTTTGAAATGACCCACTTGCAAGGAAATGGAGCACTGATAGCACCTGCACTTGAGGGGGGATTCCTGTGGGATGGCGGATAGCTGACATCAGGTCAGGCTCCAACTGGGCACACAGTTCCTGGATTGTGGCACGGTCACACCTGTAGGTGATGATCAAACTTCTTTCCTCCATTGTCGACAGGTCCACCAGCGGTCAGTACACCAGAGGACTCCGCCATCTCCTCACATGTCCCAGCGGACGGTGCCTAGGAAGAACAACAGCGACCACAGAGTCAAACAACTCAGAGGTATGTACCCACAGTCTACACAGAACACCATTCATACACAAAATGTGGCCTGTATTTGTGTTGTGAGACAAGGCCTAGGTATCTGTGAAGCAGTTGGTAATTAGGCCATGTGGGCCCCTGAAATGGCGGCTGCCTGACCTCTAAAGTGGGACAATGGGATGTGAGGTAACTGCGCTGGCGTTGTACACCGGCGCGGTAGGCGGTCGAAGACTGCGGCGCAATGCTGCATTGGTTAACATTGGACCCTATGGGTCCCAGGAGCCAATGACGATGTACGCCGGCGGTGATGGTACGCACCGCCGCGGATGTGACCGCCGCGGACGTGACTGCCATTTTCTATCTGTTCAATCATTCGATAACTGATTTTCGACAGGAGAGGACCTACACTGCAAGTGCTGCTGTGACCTCGGTCTGGAAGAGACAATGGCTCGTGCGTCTGGGGAAAGGACCGCTGCCTTCACTGCAGAGGAGTTGGAGAAGCTCGTGGACGGGGTCCTCCCCCAGTACACCCTACTCTACGGTCCTCCAGACCAACAGGTAAGTACACAGGGAGCATGTTGTATGGGCTATGCCTGCCTCTAGAGGGCTGGTTGTAAGAATGAAGGGGGCACAGTTCTGCGTGCATGAAGGACTGTGAATGCATGTGCCACATGGCAAGGGTAGGGATGTGGGCCACTCACTTAGACGATGCAGTTGGTAATGACTTCTCTTCTTCCCCTGTACATGTCATGTAGGTCAGCGCCCACCAGAAGAAGGATATTTGGCGTGCCATCACCAAGGACGTCCGGACCCTGGGGGTCCACCACAGACGGAGCACCCACTGCCGGAAAAGATGGGAGGACATTCGCCGCTGGAGCAAGAAGACGGCGGAGGCTCAGCTGGGGATGGCCTCCCAACATGGGAGGGGTGCCCGTCGAACCATCACTCCCCTGATGTTCCGGATCCTGGCAGTGGCCTACCCTGAGTTGGATGGGCGCTTCAGGGCATCACAGCAGACACAAGGGGGTGAGTACAACATCATTCAGTGGACTTTGCGTGCAGTGAAGGTGTCTGGGTGGGGAAGGAGGGCTGTGGGTTTCCCTAGGCCAGGGAGAGTTCCGTAGGCTAGGGCCCTCCATAATGCAGGCCATGTGGCACCCCACCCCAACTCTGTAGGGGGCCAAGTACAGGTATTCATGCCCCTGTGTCATCTATGTGTGCAGATGTCGTCCATAGCCATGTAGGCCATATCCCAGGAATTGCATCAGTAGAGCCCAACAGCGCGACGTATTGCAGGGGGCTGCTGTGTCTGTATTGTCCGCCAACGGTAGCGGTAAGCCATGCACTCAACCTGTCTTTCTTCTGTCGCCCCCCCTTTTTGTGGTCTCCCTGTTCTTGTGTGCATCAGCATCATCAGGCGGAGGTACAGTGGCACCGGAGCACGAGGGAGCTGCATCCCACATGGCCATGGAGGGCCACACCACGGACTCAGAATACACCAGTGGGACGGAGGGCGAGGGGAGCACCACGGCGGTCACAGGATCTGCAACCAGTGATACGGACTCGTCCTCCGATGGGAGCTCCCTTGTGGTGGTGGCAAAATCTGTGCCCCCCACTTCTACAGGTACAGCCACCACCCCCCCTACCAGCACCGCCCTCCCAGCAGCCCCTCACCCTTCGCCCCGTGCCCGCTCACCCAGGAGGGTGGGCATCACCTTCGCCCCAGGCACCTCAGCCCCTGCCACCTCTGCTGCCCTCAGTGAGGAGGCCATTGACCTCCTCAGGTCACTCACTGTTGGGCAGTCTACCATTTTGAATGCCATCCAGGGTGTAGAAAGGGAATTGCAACACACAAATGCATTCCTGGAGGGCATTCATTCTGGTCAGGCTGCCCTTCATCGAACCCTGCAAACTCTGGCCTCAGCACTGATGGCAGCCATTGTCCCTGTATCTAGCCTCCCCCCTCCAACTTCTTCCACCCAGACCCAAGACCCTGTACCCCAGCCTATCCCAAGCACACCATCAGACCAGCCTGCACACACCTCACCACACAAGGGAAGCTCAGGCAAACATAAGCACCACACATCCCACAGGCACTCACGCAACCATCACACACATACAGACACACCAACATCCACTGCCTCCACTGTGTCCCCCTCCTCCTCGTCTCCCTCCTCCCTCCCAGTCTCGTCTACACTCACACCTGCATGCGCTACCACTACAGCCACAACGTCCCGCACCAGCACACCCACCACCACACCCCGCTCACGTGCACTCACCACCCCACTACCATTTACACGTTCCCTGTGTCCTCTCCCAGTGTGTCTGTGACGCCCCCTCCGAAGGTACACAAACGCAGGCACACACCCACCCAACAGCCATCCACCTCACGACAGCCTCCAGCCCATGCACCTGCACCCAAATCGACAAAAGTTACACCTCCTACAACCACCACCTCTTCCTCCACTCCCAAACCCCCTCCATCTACCCGTACCAGTGTCTCCAAACAACTTTTCCTGTCCCCCCTTAACCTATTTTCCACCACCCCCCCCTTCCAACTCATAGGTCCCGTACTAGCACCTGAGCCAAAAAAGTTCCGGGACCAGTGGTGCCTGCTGTTACAGGTATGTGGAGTGCACTGGCCAATAGGACAGCCAGTGTGGCACGGAGCAACAGCACAGCCAGTCCACCCCCTGTGAAGCACCAGAAGTTGGACAGTGTCCGGCGGGAGAGGGGAAAGACTCCAGCCAGCAAAGCCGCTCACAAGGGTCCAGGGGGGAGTGTGGACTCAGCTGTGACTCCTCCCAAGGTGGGGAAGGGGCAGAAGAAATCTCCAAAGTCTGGGAGGAGCAGCACGGTGGAGAAGACCGCCATCATCCCCGCTGCCCAGGAGGCCACCGCCAGCCCCATCATCACTGGCCAGGAGGCCACCGCCAGAGTCACTGCCCAGGAGGCCAGCCCCATTGTCACTGGCCAGGAGGCCACCGCCAGAGTCACTGCCCAGGAGGCCAGCCCCATCGTCACTGGCCAGGAGGCCACCGCCAGCCACAGCCACAGCCCAGCTGGCCAGGAGGGCCCCGCAAGCCACAGCCCAGCTGACCCATGAAGGACAGCCAGCCACAGCCCTGCTGGGCAATGAAGGACCGCCTTGGCAAGCACCGCTGAACAGGCCAGGGACCACTGAACAGGGCAAAGACTGCCATGGAATGCACCGCTGAACAGGTCTGACACTGGCAACTCAAGCACCGCTGAACAGGCCAGGGACCGCTGAACAGGGCAAAGTCTGCCATGGAATGCACCGCTGAAAAGGTCTAACACTGGCAACTCAAGCACAGCTGAACAGGCCAGGGACCTCTGAACAGGGCAAAGACCGCCATGGAATGCACCGCTGAACAGGTCTGACACTGGCAACTCAAGCACCGCTGAACAGGCCAGGGACCGCTGAACAGGGCAAAGACCGCCATGGAATGCACCGCTAGCCCATTTGCGGCAGGGGCAGTGACGCAACTGGGACCGTCACAGGGTGTGCTGCACTCTGGGCACCAGTCCCCCTCCAGAACCAGTGGAGACTTGCATCCACTCTGTCTGTCCTGCACAGGATGAAGCACTCTGGGCACAAAGCCCTCTCCAGAACCAGTGGAGACTTGCATCCACTCCGTTTGTCCTGCACAGGAAGAAGCACTCTGGGCACAAAGCACTTGAGAGACTGTGGCTTTGCACTCCCCAGGATGGTACAGTGGGCAACCCACCCACTGTAGAGACTTCTGAGACTATGGCTTTGCACTCCCCAGGATGGTACAGTGGGCAACCCACCCACTGCAGGGACTTGAGAGACTGTGGCTTTGCACTCCCCAGGATGGTACAGCGGGCAACCCACCCACTGCAGAGACTTGAGAGACTGTGGCTTTGCACTCCCCAGGATGGTACAGTGGGCAACCCACCCACTGCAGAGACTTGAGAGACTGTGGCTTTGCACTCCCCAGGATGGTACAATGGGCAACCCACCCACTTGGGAGACTTGAGAGACTGTGGCTTTGCACTCCCCAGGATGGTACAGTGGGCAACCCACCCACTTGGGAGACTTGAGAGACTGTGGCTTTGCACTCCCCAGGATGGTACAGTGGGCAACCCACCCACTGCAGAGACTTGAGAGACTGTGGCGCTGCACTCCCCAGGATACATCAATGGGCATGGAGCCCCCTTGTGGATTTGGCATTGTGCACTCATCCGGCTGAGGTGCCCCCTCTTCTCTTCCCCCTGAGGTGCCTGTTGTATTTCTATCTGATGCCCCTGAGGTGTTCTCTCTGTTTTGATTGGGTATCTTGTGTGGGCCTCGCCCATGCATTTTGGGCCCAGTGGTCCACGGACTATGAATGGTGCAATACCTGCACTACTAATCGTGGTGTATAGTTTGTTTAATGTGTATATATATATGTATATATTTGCTTACTGTATTTTGATATATTACAATGGTGCAACTCATTTCCTTTTGTCTTTACATTCTTCCGGGGGGTTGGGGGTTGTTACTGTAATGTATAGATATGCATTGGTGTGTGTGCTGTAGTGGGTGGGGTTGGGATGTTGGTTGTGTCTGTCCCTGTGTTTTTGCCTCCCCCCTCCCCTATGTCGTAGCTGCAGTACTCACCGTGGTCTTCCCCGCCGGCGTTGATGATCCTCGTATAGGAGCAGGAAGACTATTGCAGGGAGTATATGGAGTTCCGGCTCCATGGTGCCCTCGTTCTTTGTGGAGTGCGTAGAGGTGAGCGTTTTCCCTTTGAAATGGCTGTTTCCGCGTGTTTTTATCCGCTGTGAATCTGCCCCGGAAAAGGTGGCGGATTGGTAGGTTGTGATACTGTGGGCGGTACATTGTCCTCCGCCTGTCTGTTGGCGGTGACCGCCGCGCTGTTTGTCTGTACCGCCATGGTGGTCTGAGTGTTAAAGTGGCTGTCTTTGTTGGCGGTTTCCGCCATCGTCATAATTCCAATATTTTTACTGCCGGCCTGTTAGCGGTTTTACCGCTGCTTTAACACCGTCCGCCAGGGTTGTAATGACCACCTTAATCTTTAAAAATTGGTGTTGGATTTATATTGTGTGCTGTGTTTAACTTATTTATTGCTTTGTTGATATTAAATGCCTCACAAACCTGCCTCCTAAGTGAAGCCTAACTGCTCATCTGTCAAGTTAGGAAGGGTTGAGAAAGGATTGATTTACTGAGACTTTGACTGGAGCTTATTTATGATTGTGGCCTTATTACCAAGTTTATGTACCTAACTGCCCTTACTAATAATCCACTTTCCAACATTTTGTAATTTAATAAAAGTATGATTACTACTTTTTTAGAAATTATTTTAAAAATGTATGTATATCTGGACAGTTAGGTTCGTGGGACTCCTGCGTGAGTCCTGCAAGTATGTAACTTAAAGCAATAGAGCGATATAATTGGCCAAGGGGGATTTTTTTCCCATTGTCTGTCTCACTCCCATGAGAACAAGAGGATTCCATGAGTCCTGTAAAAGCTTGTGCTGTGATTGGATGACCTCAGCATGAGGGGAAAGTTAAAATAAAATAACTTATGGGGGGAAAGACGGGGGTACCCTGAACCCTGGACTAGGCCTGGGTGGAGTTCAATGGACTTCTGCTACGTGGAACTCTATGAAGTGTCAAAAAAACACCACAACGCTACGCAGAGTTCTACGAGCAGCAAAGTTTAGGTATGTTGCACTGATTTTCAGTACCAGGAGTTTTTCGTGCATCAGCGTGAACTGCATCACGTGGAGCGACAGAGAGCGCTAACTTATTTTTGCTGCTCGAGTAGATTTTCTGCTTGAGTGTAAGCTTCCTCAACATGAGTGGCATCTTTGTCATCGTGAGCGGTCGCAGCCTACCACAACAGCTCACGTTCAGAAATCTTGCTCGCCAACTTAGCGATTTCTCTCACTTCCACTCACAACTTAATGTTAGAGAGCATAAGGGAGGGGAAAAAACTCTGCTCTGCCCCACTCCAGAACTCCACGCAGAGTGTGAAGTGGGTAAAATTCAGCAAATTTCTTCATCCACCCCTACCCTGGAACTCGTGTGCTAAATTTGAAACATATATATGTTTAGGTTGCTGTGATCCCGTGAGACTCTCACGGGAGCCAGCAGGATTCCCATGCTTTAATGGGAGTGAAGGGGCTGTGCTGACTCCCACTAGATTCTTGCAGAATCAGAAATAAGTAGTGGTGTGTCAGTGTTTATAGTTGGTTGCCCACGTCCAGGCAGTTAACCCAGCAGCTAATCCATGCTGGGGCGTTTGGCTGCCTGTTGAGTATTGGGTCACAGAGCAAGAGTGGGGGGGGTTGATGCCCGCAGATGTTGGGGACAAGGCTTGGCCACAGACTGGGCCCACCGGTGGGGGTTTGGATGCCCTTATGGGACACAATAGTTCCTTTAGGGATGGGTTATAGTTACTTGAGATAACTATAACCATTGAAATTCTTCCCCACAGACATGGTCACTGTCACCTTTGCCTTGCCCAGATGATGCTGTAAAGACCGATACAAGGGCTTGAGGGTATCTAGTTAAATATATTTGAACATGAACTTTGCTCACAAAACATTTGGCAAATCTACACATTAAACTACTTTCAAGGTACTCAAACTTGGCTTCTTAATAATCAGCATCTCATACCTGTAGGGAAGAATTCCACTAACCATTTGTTCACAGTTTCCATCTGCAATTGTCCTTTTAAGTATCACTTTGCTCACCATCATTGCTTTCTCATTTGGACATAACTAAAGGCACAAATGTAATTTGGGGTATGTGCAACGCTGTCACCAATGTGGACACATTCCTGTCTGTTCCAACCAATACATTCTGGCATGAAAATTCATGTTGGCTGACACAGATTGACTTACATACACATTTGGGAAGGACTGAGGATTCATGACAATCTGCTACTGTCTACATGAAATGAAATGAATGTTGCTATTGAAACATTTTTCTAACATATTTCGGATATGAATGATGTCATTGTTCACGTTTCCAGTCTTTTTGGTGCATATGCTCATGATCATAGTTTCATTTTACCAACTTACCAATGTCATGTCTGAAACATGAACTGTCTCACGAGTGCTTACTATGTCATGGCAGTAGAAATAGGGCCTACATTGTCTATTCATATTTGTGACTGAGCATCAAGGTTGACACAATTTTCAAATGAGGTATGCTTGGAACAAATGTCCCTCATAACATGGAGAAAAAGCAGGTACCCCATTTTTGCATGCAGCCATGTGTCTGCTCAAAACGGCACTTGGCTTGTGATGAGGAATCTAATGACAACCTTTAGCACAAAGCAATACACAAAACACAGCATCAGACACAGTCTAAGAAACGTTCACCTCGAGAAATCCTCATCTGCGTTGGATGTGTGTCAACCGTCATGTTAATGACAAACAACATTGCTGTAAATTAAAAAGTTTAAACAACAAGATCAGCTACATATAATAATGTACCTCCTTGATGCTGCTGTTGAGTCCTCAACTGCTTATCAAGCTCCGGGTATGTCACCGCAAGGATGCAGGCCATTGGGAGGGTCAAGGTGCAGAGCACACACTTGCCATTGTTGGGAGGCGTGATAGAGTTAGGCTTCTACTGACTTCCTGGTCCAGCATCAGAGGTCCTCCCATCTCTTCCTGCAATGCAAGCTGCACTGCCTAAAGAACCCCAGGGTCTGCACCTTCTTCACGATGGTTTTCCACAATTTCCGCTTCTGATGGGTGGTGACCTGTATGGATAATAACAAAATACCACAAAAGTTTTTAGTGATTTTGTTTGTCTGTAATGCAGTGACACTATTTCTTTGCATCCTTCACATTCATTCCCAGAACAGTCAGTACAGATTATTTGATAAGCATTTCAAAGTTACTAAGACACTAATTTGTAGTGATTTGTGGAGTAGCCTCAACATTTTCTTTTTCCTCATGTAACCATTCCAAGACACAAACATTATTTAAGCCAGGGATGGAAAACCTTTCAAGTAGTGAGACCCACTTCAGATTAGATCAACTAATTGTGAACTGCTACAAACTAAATACCCTTTACATTTGTACATAACCTAATGCACAGCTACATTTTCTTCATGTCTAACATTCTAAGAGTCAGATACAGTGGCATTCACAACATACAGTGACTAAGGGCAGTGGGGGGGCTGCCATGTGTCAATGAGAGTATGGGTTTGGGTGATGAATGAACAAGTGTGTGTTGTAAAGAGACATACTTGTACAGCTGATTGAGAGCCTGGGTTGTTTAGACTGGCAGCACAGGAAATACCTTTCTCCATATGTGGCATCATGACATGTTTAAAACATGAAGATACTCCTTTTCCAAAATATGGGCTGTACATTCACTTGACAGAACAGCATCAGACAACTCCATCACTTTAGAGATTCTACTTGGACTTGACATTTCTCTATTCAACCTGGGTAGTGTGTTTCTACTTAACTAGTGGTCTGGTACCAACTAGCCACTGGTAGTAAGGGGCCTGCAGCATCTCTAAATAAACCTGGAATTGTGAGTAACATGCACTGAAATCTAAGCTAATTTTTTCAGGTGACTTCTCATTTCAATGCACAGACGTTTCTAAAATCCTCAAACAACACCCTGTACCCAACTAAATCATTCAGTTCACCACACTCCAATCACAACCCTTCACTCACGAAAAAAGGGACCAAATAGCCTGTGGACAAAGAGGGAACAATTTACTTTGGAAAACAATTCCCATTCAAGCATGTACCTGTTCCTCTGGAATCCCATGCAGCTGGCTGCATAGGGACAGGACCATGCTAGTGAGGAGCTTCAACTCCTCAGCAGAGAAGGCAGGGGCCCTGTCATCTGCTGTGCCTGGCATCCTGGCTTCCAAAGGCTTGTAACAGAAGCAAAAAATTATGAGGTCTTGTTTGCTGCAGTGTTAGAGGGCAAGTGAGTTTTTTTTTTCAATATGCCGTGTACAAGTACACGGTGTGATCAAGTCAAAACAATAAAGGACGGGGCTATTGGCTTTTGTGCATTGCCATCACAAATGTTAGCCTATGGCAGTGTCCGTCATGGAGTATTAGACCTACTAGGTGGTCAACTTCTGCTGACGGCCATCAGATAGCAATTACCTGACAGCCAAGTTAGGGTGCTGCCATTTTAGAATGTGTAGCTGTGTATTTTCAAATTGTCAGTGCATCACCAGCACTCAAAATAGTGGCCATTTTGTAAATTTATCTCAGATACGTACAACACTGTTTTTGGCAGGATATGGCTTATAAAACAGTGAACTGTTACTGTGTTTGACATCGATAGTACTGCAGTGTATGCAATGCTTCCATTGACGATAATTTGAGAACATTTTTTTAAAGAATATGCAAATAATACATTTCAAATGTATTACTCACATTCTTTGCAAAAAATGCCAGGCATGTAAGAAACTATTTATTGGCAGTAGCAAACATGTTTGAAAATGATGGTAATACGAGATGTGTGTTGATTGTGAAACTCTTGTCTGACAATATTTGTGGATAGTTTGTTTTCCTTACATGTGGACATATGAACCCAGGGATGTGTAGAAGAAGGCGCCCTCAAGCCTTCAGACCATTTCTAGACCTCGTCACCATGGAAGACAGGAACATAATCAAAATGTTCAGATTAAATAGGCGAACTATACTGAATTTGTGTCAGCATCTGGAGACTGATCTTATGCCTCACATTAAGAAACAATAGGAACACAACAGCAATGACAGCAATAGTTAAACTCATTGCAGCTCTTCATTTTGTGGCCACTGGCTATTTTTAATACACTGTGGCAGTATCTGGGGGCATCTCACAGCCAACTTTCAGAGGAATTCTACAAGAAGTCTGTGGTGGGTTACTCAGGAAGACCCGCCCCCTCCCGCAGAAGACCTTAAAGAATCAGAGAGCTTGTGATAATGGTCCAAAAATGGCAGTGTTCTTTTATTTACGTTTGCGTATTTATTGTTACACCCTTAATTGGCTCCCTTTAAGTGTTCCTTTATTTTTCTTTCCCTTTGGGTTCTGGGGTTATCCTTCTAGCCTCTTTGCTTTATGTCTTTTTCTTCTTTTTCTCCTTTTTCCTTTTTGGTGATTTGGTTTAATGTTCTCTGTTTTGTCTCCTTTAGATATAGCTCAGGATCCCATGGCCGCAACACCGGAGCGCGAGGGGAAAACAGATGCAGAAGGACAGATGGTAAGTGGCCTTATTTTGGAGGTAGGTTTATCTTATGGTGCAGGTAAGTGAGGACTGGTGGTTAAATGTGAACACTCTGTGGTAAAGTATTTGGCCTTTGTGCCCCCTTTTAGTGTAACTGTAAAGAGTACAAAAAAAATCAATTTCCTTGTCACTTATACTCCTTGTAGGGTCCCCCTTCTTCCTCACTCCACATCCCTCCTTTATTGCTGTTTAGTTGTATCTTTGTTAATAAAGTCTTGGCAGAGCCCTGGATTTGGGCACGTACCTGCGCTAGCCACATCCCTCCTGAGATGTGGCAGGTTGCTGAGTCCCAAAACTGGGACTTGCCGCTTTTGTCAGTGTTCGGTTCTTCCTGGGCGCCCTTGTGCACCCTCTTCTCTCCTCCTTTACCCACTTGGCTTCTCCTCTCCTCAATGCCAGCTACATCATCCTCCTTTTCTCAGTGTTCATGCGACGATTCTCACTCTCACGTTCGCGCGTCTCCTTTTGTCCCGCAGCATGTTGTGTGACGCCCTCTTCCTCTGTGCGCGTCTTTTTTTCTTCCTGTTTCTCTTTGCGGACGTGCTGACGTAAGCACGAGACGCTGTTCGTCATCCCCCCAGGCACTCCTCTTTGGGCCCGATTCCGCGTGTGGTCCGACGGTGCCTGTAACCCTGTTACAAAGTCCTTGCTTCAATAATGAGACACATCAACTGCTTCATCCAGTTTCAAGAGCTCACAATTTGGCCAATATGAAGAAAGAATTTTATGATATGTGTGGCCTACCACACGTGGTTGTAACAATTGATGGCACACATGTTGCCTTGGTGCCACCCCAATCCAGGGAACAGGTCTACTGCAATCAAGAGAACTTCCATTTCATCAATGTGCAAGTTGTCTGCTTACAAGATTTATTCATCTCAAGTGTGTATGCCCACTTTCCTGGGTCAACACATGATTCCTTTTTGCTACAGAACAGCACCTACCCCTGCAAATGTCACAACTTGGACCTGAGAGGACCCTGCTTGTTGGTAAGTACAATATGACTTAAGGATCATTTACTTAAATCCTAGTTTGGGAATGTACAATGGCCTGATATGATTTTAACCTGTCATGTTATTGCTTCCATGTCAGAGACTCACTGTATCATAACCAATCATGGTTGTTGGCACCACTGAGGATTCCAAAAACGACAAGTAAAGTCTACTTTAATGAGGCCCATGGAAGAACACGGAGGCCAGTGCAGCAGGCTTTTGGACTCATGAAGGTCAGATTCTGGTGCCTGGACAAGACCGGGGGAGCTCTCCTCTACTCACCCAACAACAAGGTGTATCAAATCATGGCTATATGCTGCACAACATTGCTCTACAACAAAACATACTAATCATCACAGAGGCTGGAGATCATGAAGAGACACCAGGTGAGGATATTGAAATGCCCAATGAAGATGGCAGTGGTGAAGAGGAAGTAATTGACCTATATCAAGATGTCATTGACTACTTCTTCACGTGAGTGTAAGTGTACCCGTACATATTGTGACATCCAATGTCAAAACATACAGAACATATCAGGCTGCGATGGTAATATGGTAAAAGTGGTCAGTTCAGGAAAGTCCAAGGCAAAGATGTCTGTGGCTTAGAGTTTCCCTACATTGACTACTATGTTTATTGACATACATTAACTTTGCTTGTGATAAGTATATGTGTCCTCCTAACTTTTCATTTGAGTACAATTTTATATGTGAAATCATTCATATTCCCTAGTTATTATGTTTCATGGCCTGTCACCATGTCATCTTCATTTGGACATTTCAAAGTTGTGACATTTGCAGTGATATGTTGCTGTTGGAACGTACAAAGGGAACATGGGTTCATCCTGGGACAGACAGCAACTTGCGATGGACAGATCTTGTACGAAGACAATTTGCACTGTGATTGAATGGAAGTTCTTGAGACTGTATTGGACCTGTTTTCTGTGGGATGTTGCCACCAAGGAAATATGTGCTGATTAACTTGCTCTAACCACATGTGTATGTCAAGCCATAGCATACTGGTCTTCTTTCACATTCCCTAAATCTCTTATTTGTGTTCAGTGTAGAAAGCTGTTAATGAGTCACCTCATAGTTGAAATAATTTTTTTAGCATACCACTCAATGGTGGTTGTGACGTTGCACCAGATACTGTCAGACTGTCCTGAAATGGTCATGTACCATCAAATGATGTTACTGCCATGATGTATACTATTGTTGCTACTGATATAGGTGATGATGTAGGTTTCCTATTGTGAGGGTAGGATGTCTGGCTTCAGCTGAGGTCATGCATCAATAACAGTTTGTCTATTTAATTTGATTTAATGTATTATTCCCTTTCTTTCATGGCGTCAAGCTTCTGGAATGTCAACTTCTAAATGGTACAGACTGTTTGGCTTCTGCATGGTTTGTAAAATGCATATTAAATTGTGTCACAAACATGTTACCTAGAAATGTATGACACACTTAACATTCAGATTTCATTGTTTCCTGTTGCATCTTTTTTAACATGGGAAGCACATTGTTTGGTTAGTATCTCTTATTTGTTTTAGTATCACATTGTTTGACAGATTTAAAACATGATTGTGTACAGAAGACATAGATAAGGAATTACCACAAACAAAACACCAGTCTTTCGCTTTGTTTTGTATGCATAAAAAAAAGATGAGCGCAATGGCTGTGACACCAGAATAAAAATGAACAAAAATAAAAAAACAAAATCCATCATGCTGGATGAAACTAGGGCCCAAATTTATGTGAAAATGACGGAGAGCGACATTGAGCCAAAATTGGCAGTGCCATGCTCCATCTTTTTCACAATGCAAGGATGCCCTGTATTTAATTGAATAATACACACCCCTGTGTTGTCCCCTGTACTTGTTCTAAATTGAGCTGCTATCGCCCACGCAGGCATCCTTGCACCATAATGCAAGGATGTCTGCATTGAGGGCTTGTGATTCTTGATGTGCTGGAAGGTGTCCGATCCTGCATATAAACAATCACTAATGGCGATTTGGCACTTCTGTATGTGCTGCAGAATGCAGCACACACAGAAGTGCCAAAGCGTCATTTTCAAATGATTGTTTATGTGCGGAAGGGACACCTTTCCGCACATAAAAATAACATTTCTGCATTTTGCTCTTTCTATGCGTGTGGCAGAATGCAGAAAGCATAGAAATAGCAAATGAACGAGGAGGAATAAAAGTATTACTCCTCTTTGCGCCTTGCTACTGGCACCCCTGGGGTGGCATTAGATTTTGGTGCTCCCTCAGGTTTATCTCATAAATCTGAGGCAGTGTCAAAATGCAATGGGTGTTGATGTGGCACACCCACAGCAACACCCATTGCACGCCCGTCTGATGCACAAAACTGCATTGAAAGGGGCCCATATTTACAAGGAGGCATAATGCCACAAAAAGTGGCAGTACACCTCCTTTTAAATATTGGAGCAGAGGTTAGAGCTCCAGTGGTGCTAGGGGATCTTAAATATGCCCCTATACTTGTTGAGCACAAATTGTTTGGAGTCCAATGTACAAAATGCATCTCTCCTCAGAAAAGGTAAATGTTTCCATGTGATAGTCTACAGAGTGAATGATAGACACACACTTGAGGAAATTAGGTTTGTTGTCACCAGGAGGTGGTGGTGGAGGTCTTGCAATCCTCTTCTGGTTGTCCGAATGAACGTTCCCTCCTGGGTGGGGGTGCAAGTGCAGTTACTGGGGTGGGTGGATCAGTTTTCACCTGTGGCAGGACTTCCCTGCCTATGGCTGCAGAAGGTGTATTGTGGTCTGATGTAGATGGACCACAGACAGGGGTGGATAATACAGGAAAAGGCCTCCACATGTGATGGTAAATGTCAAACATCACGCCAATCAAGTAACACAAACAGGAGTTGTGATTTTGTGTTGCTTGAATGTGCTCCCTCTGCAACTGATTAAGGTCCCAGGTCTTTGCTAGAACCTGGCCCATCGCATCTTGGGACTGTTGTATTGCTCCCAAGACTTGGTCAATGGTGGTCTGGGTAACAATTATGCCGGTGGCCTCACTTTCCTGGCCCACTGATTTCCTCCTATGATGCCTAGCCCCACAACCCTGTGCCCTTGAGGCAGTGTGGCCCACCTCACTGAATCCTGGCACAACTTGAGGTGGAGGTAGAGGGTGCTCAATAGTAGCCAGGACTGCGGAGGCACAAGATGAGAGTTGTGATCCTCTGGACACAGGAAGTAGAGGTAGCCATATGCATAGATGTTGTAGCAGGTTGTGTGGGAGATGTAGGTGTGGGCCAAATGAGACACACTGGGGCTGCCTGTCCAGACAGACCAGATGGACCAGGCATCCCCTTATCATCCAGTCTTGCAGGAGTGGTATCCTTACTGAAGTCTTGATCCTGGCCTAGTTTGGAGGTGTCTTCTGTTGCAAACTGTGGTCCACTGGCCCTGGGTGTTGGTCCTAAAATTAACTACAGAAAAAAATACATTAAAAGTCTGCATTGTACCTCAAATCTGTCTTCAGCTCCAGAAGATGCACTGTAAAGAAAATAAAAATAATAATTAATGGGATGTTGAGGCCTTTGTGTGCTTTTTCACATTTAACTTGTGTAGTTTAATGTACACAGAGGCACAGTTCAGTAACAATGATGTAGAGATTTCCTGAAATGTAAAATGTAAAATAAACAGTGTACATTTTATGTACCACACATGAAACTCAACACAGTGGAGAGGAGATGTTGGAGCTGTGCCATTTAAAGGTCTAGCAGCCTAAATAAAAACTATGGTACAACTTTTTGTATTTAATGGTATTGGTCATCATATGAACACTGCAGTAATTTGGGTATCAATTCTACTTATAATCAGCATGTCACTGAACTTGATTGGAAACCTTTGAATTTACAAAGTATGATTTATGCATGCAAGTAAATTCATTGCAGTGACAAGAAGGTGATAATATACTGGATCAACAAAACAGATGAAATGTCAATACATAGCATGAAATGGTGAATTTCAACTACATAAAGCTTTGACTTTTGGCCATATATGAAAGGAAACGGAGGTTGAGTCACATCATATTGCACTATAGTTTTGCAGACAAAAAAGCACAACATCATGGTAGTTGTAGTCATTTGTAAACACTATTGCCAATACTTGTGAAAAGGTGGGTAACACATATCTATATAAATGAATACAGTGGAAATTAAACACACATTTGCAATATGTACACACATATGTGTATAAAGTAAATATGTTAAGCTACTGCTTACAAGCACTATACCTTCATGTGCATGTGGATGTAGGTTGGAACCTATTTTTTGAAGTACAAGAACCTACATTGAGATACAGCAAAGAACAGGCAAATGCAAGAGGTGATCCGTGGAGGAAAACACACAATCGGACTATAAATATTGGTCATTGTTACATTGTAGCAACCATGATGCCACTGATTTGGATTACACAAGATACTTTGAGGACTCAAGGTTAAATATACATGTTTTGGTAGGTGGCTATAACCAATTTTAAATAGCTAAGTTAAGGTCAAAGACTCCATTTGTGATTAGTGAGATATACATAGGTGTAACTTACCAGTCTCCACTACATCAGGAACTCAAGTCGAGCAGTAAGGGTGTAGGAGCTGCAAGACATTCTCCTTCCAGGGAAAGAGTTGCAATGGGGCACTGGGAGTGCCACCACCAGTCCTCTGGGCCTCCAGGTGCTGCTTGGAGGCCAAGGAATGGACTATTTCCCACAGGTCAGTCCACTTATTCCTAATTTCCTCCTGTGTGCTCAGATTGTTAGCTACAGCATTCACTTTGTTGACTAGTCTCTCCTACATTTGCCTTTTCTGAGAAATCGTACTAGTTTGTACTTGTGCTCTAGAGAATTGAAGCTTTACTCTAATTAGTTCATCCATCATGACTGACAATTCTCCCTCAGTGAAACATGGATTTCTCCTTCCTGCCATACTGAATAAGTGAAAAACAATCTACTTCCCCCAAAGTTTATGGAAAAAGAAAAAAAAAAATAATAGTAACAAACAGCACAGAGGGAGATAAAAAAAGAACAAGACTGGCTCATGTGTAACAATTTCTGCTGGTAAATGGTCTGCTGCAGTGGAATGGCAAAGGTTCATGGACTGAAATGGAGTGTGTTTTGCAGTGTGTTTTGCAGGTGTTCACAATTGCCCAATATACGTCAGGTTTGGGATGCTAGCATCCACCCAATAGCTCCAGCCATGAGACAATGATAAACAGGTTCTGCCATCAAGGGCCCGCCGCTGATACAGGGCCAGCAGAACTGTGTTATCTAAGTAAAATGGAAATTCTGCGATCCCTTGAGACTCTCCCAGTCACATGACCCACTTACCTTTATTTAAAAAACGTGACCCAGGGTGATGGGGTCCCCAAGGCCAGGCCCTGTGATCAACCCCACTTCAGCTGTGCACGGCATGGGGTTGGCTGCCTGTGGAGTTTGGCTTCAGGGCCTGGCCATTGACTAGGCCCAGTAGCCAATTCCCCGCCATGCACAGCCATAGGCCGTGCATAGTAGGGGGTTGGAATTATGTAGCATAATTAAATATTACTTTACATTTTTAAAAATCCTAGAAATTCAAGGAAAAAACAAAGATTGAAGTAATGTTATAGTCAGGTGAAATTGTCAGTGACACCATTAATGTTTTGAATTAAAAAAACACAGAAATTCACCAGGTATGGTTAACTATAACGTGCATCCCCACCGCTGCCATGTCTTGGTCTGAATTTCCCAGGGAAGCAGTGCATAGAGGCACAGGGGAACCTAGTCCTGATTTTGTTTCATTTTCACACTCCTTGCACATCCTTGCTCTCCTTGCACATCATCAGGATTGTGCATCTGTGTCTCCTAACATACCACATGTCACTAATTCTGAGCACAGCGCTGAAGGAAGAGAGCCACTGTGAGCTACAGCCACAAGGGAATGTGAACATGGGAGGAGCCAAAAGCAGCACCAGTAGCCAAAGGATGAAATGTTGTCCACTAGGGATGTAAGCTCAGAGAAGGCACAGGTGTCTACAGGATTGATTGTGTTGTAGATATTTTTGACAATCTATATGAATGTTCTAGTTTATTGCATCATGGAAGCATAGTGCAGGATTAGAAAGACAGGACATTGTTAAAGAGCCCACAGACAGTGGTCAGGAGGAATATTGCTATGCAATCAAGTTCCAGTGAAAAATCTTTCAGCCAAACTCAGATCAGTGCATAAATATTACACTAGCATAATGATGGTTTCAAGTTCTACCTGGGTCCACAATCACCAACAACATGTAATCAAACATATATTTATTTTGTAAATAAAAGGAAAGTGCATGTCTCTAATGCAAAGTAATCACTTGCAAACAGTGCTGGAATGGCGTGCAAATCTGCTGGATTTTAGCTTGGGCACGTTTTACAGGAACTGGACTCCTGGCCGGTGCGGCAGCTGCTCCCACCTACACCCTGGTACAGTGGCTGACAGTGCAGCAGCCTCTCACATGCAGAACATGCAAACAATTTATGTCTTTTCACAAAGGAGGAGTTGCTATTGACTGCCTTGTCCAACTTGATCATAATGGCGACAGATAACTACTTTATTTTCTGAGTCCAACTCTGTTAATGTATGGTCTGGATCATTTCTGGGCTCTCCAGGTCTGCATAGTTCACAGACCATTATTTCCTTTTTAGGGTCTAGCCTGTGAGTGCATGCCCTCGCGCTCGCGCTTGCGCATGCAAGACACTGTTGTGTTCAGTAAAGGGCTTGGAGCCAACACTCTTCTTTACAGCCTCGTAATTTGTCAAGGCATGTCTGGCATCATTTTCATTCCCCTGTGTGGAGCAGGAATCAAGGACTATTAGATTTTAACTCAGTTAGTGCCCATCCTCTGCTACCAACGTGATTGAGCTACTATTTTATTTTGTTCTAACTTCCAGTGCCCTGCAAACATAAGGCTTGTGACTGGCAAAAACTTGCCCAGCAGGGCAAACAAAATTGCAGAGTTTTATTTTTTAAAGCTAACTTTATTTTATTTTGTGAAGTCGTCTTTTCTCAGTTTGCATTCATGTTTTGTTTTTGTTTTTGCTTGTGGGCGCTGTTGTCAAAAGCTGACTTTTCACTTGCTCAAAATATGCAAGACCTATTGCAATGCAAATGCTTCTTAATGGGTTGTCCCTGGGCCTGGCGCTGGTGCTGAGTATCAAATCTCATCCCCAAATAGCAGCAGATTAGAGGTATAGTAAGACAGTTTTTGGTTGAAAAGGATAAACTCATATTTTAGTGTAGTATTTCTTTTTTTTACTTTTGATTGTTTGCATCTGTAGTTATGTGTTTGTGTGTCCTACGTGAAAGACCGGTGTGAGTGTTTCGAAAAGGGTAGCTACAATAGTAACACGGTACTCTAATAATCACAGTATGCGCTAATTATTTTAGGTTAAGTATTGTAATGTAGTGTAATTGTAGTTATATAGAACTTCTTACTCTGTTCTGCCTGACTGCCACTTGCTATCCTGCTCCGTTGGCCCTCACTCTCCCCACCTAGCTTTCTGTCATTTTAGGGTTCCCACAGTTGTTGTTTTCCTGTTCCTGCATTGCTTACAAAGGGATTCAGCATGGGCGGTTCCTCCTCTAAGGAGTTGGGCCGTTACTCCCCCTCCACCAGGAGCTGACATGGGTATATACATTTAAAAACGTCCCTGCTGGGGCTGCTCCTTTGTCTTGTCAGATGGTACAGTGAGGCAAAGAGGAACAATAGTATATGGCGACCACAGCAAAGCTGAAGCCCAGTGCGCATGTCACGCTAGACAGGTCTTTGCCTTCTGTCAACTCGTCATGCGCACTTTGGGCCTTGAACCACGCCCTGTTAGGAAGCCAGGGGAAATACAGAATAGAGCCCGGTCTGCCTTCGAGAGCCAGGTTCTCCCACTACAATAAATCCTTGCTTTGTTCTCAGGCAGTTGTGAGCATAAAAATAATTTTAATAAGAAAGCAAAGCCTGGATTGTTTCTGGGTCAGTCTGGCCTGTCTCCGGGAGCTTGCGCTTAAAAGGCAGCGCGGGGTGAGCTAATTACAGGACATGACCAATCACTGTGATTGTCCATGTTTCTTTAAGTGTGATGTGAAGGCAATTCTGTTTTGCTCTCACGCATAGAGCCAGTGATGGCATTGTGCACGAGAGAAGCAGTGAAAGATGGCATCACTTTCTTGTTGAACGTACGGATTGCAGGTCCCAGTATCAGTCGTAGCACATGCTTACAGCCCTGATGATTGTTTTCTCATGTTCAGTCCTGAACTTTTGGATTTAGAACCCCGACGGCAAAAACATCAACAGTACACAGGTAAATATAATTGTATTTCTGATAAAAATGACATTTTGATTTCTGAGGGCTTCCTGACAGCTCGCACAAAGGGCACCCAAAAGCAGCCTACCCACCATGCTTGGATCGATTTGAGACTCATTGTTTTTTTCTTTTACAACAACGACTGACCTCAAGGACTCTTATGTCTACAGAAGAAGTTTATGCTTTGTAAAACTGCCTAAAATAAAACAAAGATTTTGACTGTCATCCATGCTCTAACCTCCCATGACAGCAATTAAAGACAAAACATGAACCTTTGATGTGAGAAAGAAATGCTACTCTAGTGGCTGAATTGTACTGGGATCGATCCCGCTTTGGTGCCTGGGTAAATAGTGAGATCCTAGGCAAATTATTTACTTAAACACGCCTCCGTTTGGTTTTTATCACCCGAGAGTATTTTCAAATCCAGGCGTTCAGGATAGGCGCTAAAACCTCTTGTGTTTGATTGAACTGCCATTTTGCACAAGGCCATATAGAGCCTACACTTTACAACTGACTTACCACATAGTTCACCAACAGTCATCAGGGGTGTTTCTCAGTTCATGTTTAAAACCAGAGCAGCAGCCCATGAAACATGGCCGGACTTCCCATAGTGAAATGTATTCTCTAGTTCTCCTCCTGCGGACACCAGAGACAGAGCGCCAGTCTCTGACTTACAACTGGCGCTGGTCTAAAGCCAGCATAGGACCTGCATTCTTGTGGTCCTGGGACTCCAATTGACCGTGCCCAGCCTGCTGATCTGCTCTGCCACCCTCTTTCCAGCTCCTCCTCTAATATTTCGCTTACTGCCCTTTGATGTCATTTATTATCTATAAATGAATTCTAAGGTTACAAGTTAGGAAACATCATTGTTTTAATTGTCAGTTACGATTGCTAATATAGCCTGTAGGATGAATGATTATGTGCTTGCGGCCTAGGTTTGTGTTTAACCTACAGGTGGAAGATTCCACTCCCTGTGATCTAGCTAATGGGTTTGTGGAGCTGCCACAGGAGACTTTGAATACTGCAACCTAAAATAGACGTTACATTCAAAGTGAGATATCTCAGTGGGTTAATACACCAATTGTACCGATCTATTTGCAGCTAAGACGTTCCAACCCCAAGAAGCCGGCTAAGGTGGTTAATACAACTGGCAAGAAGATCTGTCTAAAGCCTTCACCGTCACAGGTGTCAGTCTACATAGACAGCTAAGCAGGTTAACATAGTAGTTGTTGGGTTTTTTGTGTAACTGGCAGGGTACAGGCTAATGAACCTATAAAATAAGTTGACTGAATGTACTTGCTGCACTGGTTGACCATCAGGCTACAGGCTAAGTCTCAGTGAGAAAGTTCTTCCGATAAATTCTCCTACTGGTGCAGTCTGTTTGCAATTTAAAGCTCACAGGTTTAAAACTCGGCTCTGTCTTTAATCTTCATGTAGTTGTTAAATTCATACTGTTTACATGTGCTGATGATTTTTTTTTATTTACAGCACTCAAAAGACCGAAAACCACTGAGTAAGATGAAAAATAATACTTAATAGTGAGGAAGAGTAATAATTCAGAGCTTTTCTGTTTTTGTGCTCCACCTACCTCCATGCACAGTGCAGTGCCTATACCAAGGTTGGGATACTCCAGTCTATGTTTAAAAGCTACAGACTGCTTTATAAACATTGTTATGGATTAAAGTGCCTCCTGCACATATTTAGTGCAGTAAGATATGGAGCACTTGACTGTTTTTAAATATTTCAAGACTACATGTTCAGAGCTGCTTTAAAACCCACCTTAATTTCTCACAAAAATCTTTTTTTAAATTACATTTAAAATGTTCCTCTTCCTTCAATTTTTTCTCAGGGGTAGAACTCCTCCTCCCCCTCAAGTTCACCTTCTGTAAATCCGGCTCGGTTGTTTCACCAATGTTTCGCCCCACCATTTTGAAATGCCATCAGCCACCACTGGGATTCAGGAGTGCCAATCAACAACAGTAATAAATAGTGTATAATCATTGTAAAAGCATACATTAATTACTATTGTGCTTTTTTAATAGCAGTATATAGAGTGGGATGGGTCGAATTTATTGTTACAACATATTTCAGTACCGTTTGATATTCTAAATAAAAGAGACGAGGTATTGTAATTAGAATGAAAAATAGTCTGAATAATAAAGAGACCACAGAAGATGAACTAGAAAAGGCAGTCCTGTTTCACGGGCAGCACCAATTTTCATATCCTTTTCCCTCTCCAGTTTCGCCTAAAAACCAAGAAAGTGTCGGTTTTCATGCTGAATAGCTTGATGAGATACGGGAAATGTTTTCTCACTGAAAGAGAGCAGCTGGTAAAGCAGTTCAGACTGCAGGCTCCTGAGCTTCCTGGGGCTACGTTCACATACTACTGCTCACATGGAAAACGCTACCAATCTCTCAACAGGGACTTCAAAAGAGTATTTATGAACTCATACTAGAATGTGAGACTGTTGTTTCAAAACTGTGAATGGCACCTTCTTTGTGAACTAGGGCCAATTAAAAATGCGCTGGTAAGAAAAGCAGTACTTGTTGCAAACACCGCTAACCAAAATACTATGAAAGGAGATGTGGAAATGCCTGAAAAGAATATTTGCACATATGTGTTAATTGATTTTGCTTTCATTGTGATATATTGTATTCGTGCAGCTTCCGTGTTTTAGGTATTTACCGCAATCAGAGCTCCTAAAATACCACTGTTCCACCTGTTCAACCATTTAAGATACGAGGCAACACAAACTGTGGCACAACCCTCTCCAGTAGCAGCTTGCGGGGATTCCTAGGGGTGGGGCAGGGTGGCGCGCAAGGGGGAAGGGGGCTGTTGCACAATAATTAAACATTTTAAAAAATAAAATTAAAAAAAACTTACCTCGGCTCCTGCGCTGCTCCTCTGCAGGCACAGGCTCCCAGCCTGCCCTGCACCCAATCCTGACGCTGCTCAAAGCACTACACTAGCACTACACTACCCACTGCAAAAGTCTTGTCAACATGTTTCTTGCTATGGTAGTCTAAAGATCTGTTGGTGATTCATCAGGACCTGCAAAAAAATCTTAATTCCTACTGTCAAATCGACACATACCATAAACCTTGTTGTAGTTTTGGCAACCTAAGCAGAAAAACTCCTAGAGTCAAAAGAATGGTCCCCTTAGCAATAGCATCGGGCGCTGATAGATCAAAAGTGTCTACTAATTTGTAGTGTGAACACAGCTATCGGTACACCTACTCCTGCTCCATGCTTCCCGAGATTTCCCTGACTCTAGGAATCTTGTCTAATCGCCTATAGCTGGTGGCAGCTTCAGTTATTCATTCAAATCAAAATGGTTTAATAGCGACATATGCCTACAAACATTCATAATTTGCATCAAACAATAGATTTTTACAATACGAAACATTCTCGTTGCCATTAGTTTTTTAGATGCAGAAAAAACATTTGATCAAGTTCAAAGGAATGTGCTTTTTGCTATTATAGCAAAATTTGCTTTTCCGGCACCATTTAGCAAGTTACTGAAAAAGCGATATAGACATGCAAAATAATCCATTATTAATAATGGCTGATCAGCTGGCCAGGTAGTATAATCTCAGGAAACATGTCAAGGGGGTCCCTTAGTATCCACTTTATTTGCATTTGTCTTGGAACCTCAAGCCTCTGCTCTTCATCAAGATGCACCATTCCAGCCCTAGGTTGTGGGATCCCTGAAGTTGAAGCTTTTCGCAAATGATATGGCACTCTATCTGGCCACTGACGCAGCTAATATTCAAAGTGCTTTCATTAGAATCAGTCAGTTTTCTGCTATGAGGGGTTGTTAAAAAAAGGGGTCTTTGGTTGATAGTGAGGTTACCCCCTGTTTAAGCAAGGACCCTCACTCTAGTCTGGGTAAAAGAGAATCACCCTCAGCTAACCCCTGTTTACCCCCTTGGTAGCTTGGCAGAACAGTAGGCTTAACTTCAGAGCGCTAGGTGTAAAGTATTTGTACCAACACACACAGTAACTTAATGAAAACACTACAAAATGACACAACACCGGGTTAGAAAAATAGGAAATATTTATCTAAACAAAACAAGACCAAAATGACAAAAATCCGACATACACAAGTCAAGTTATGAATTTTTAGAGATTAAACTCAAAAATAGCGCTTAGAAACAAAAATGCTTTGATGAGATTATAACACGGCGTCGTGACGGAGTCGTTCCCAACAAGCCGACACCAGGGGCGCCGGATACGGAGTCGTGTAGACCCCCAAGTACAGTACCTTTGGTGAAGAGTGAACATAAGCTGATGCGCGAAGTCGGGGATCGCGGCATCTGTGCGAAACGTTGAATCCACGCACTTCGAGCGCCGTCGGTCACGACGTGGTGTGGCGACTTCCACGGAGTCGCAGACTTCAGCGGGGCTGCTGCGGCGTCGGGGCTGCGGCGTCGGGCCTGCGAAGAGCGTCGCGTTCCAGCGAAGGTCACGGCGTCGGGTGCAGGCGGCGTTACCAGATTCAGCAGCGGCATCGGTCCGGAGTCGTCCAAAGTCGTTTTCCTTGGATTTCCACCAGATTTCCTTTCAAGGGCCCAGGGACCGGATAGGGCACCACTTGTCAGAGCAGGAGTCTCTCCAGAGACTCCAGGTGCTGGCAGAGAGAAGTCTTTGCTGTCCCTGAGACTTCAAACAACAGGAGGAAAGCTCTAACTCAAGCCCTTGGAGATTTCTTCACAAGATGGAAGGCACACAAAGTCCAGCCTTTGCCCTCTTACTCTGGCAGAAGCAGCACTGCAGGAAAGCTCCACAAAGAACAGTCACTGGCAGGGCGGCACTTCTTCCTCAGCTATCAGCTCTTCTTCAGGCAGAGGTTCCTCTTGGTTCCAGAAGTGTTTTCTAAAGTCTTTAGATTTAGGTGCCCTTCTTATACCCATTTTAGTCTTGGAAGTCAACTTTCTTCAAAGGGGACACACACCTACTTGTGAAATCCTGCCTTGCCCAGGCAAGGCCTCAGACACACACCAGGGGGTTGGAGTCTGCATTGTCAGAGGCAGGCACCGTCCTTTCAGATGAGAGTGACCACTCCACCCCTCCCTCCTAGCAGATATGGCTAATCAGGAAATGCAGGTTACACCCCAGCTCCCTTTGTGTCACTGTCTGGGGTGAGGTGAAAAACAACCCAACTGTCAAACTGACCCAGACGGGGAATCCACAAACACAGCAGAGTCACAGAATGGTTTAAGCAAGAAAATGCTCACTTTCTAAAAGTGGCATTTTCAAACGCACAATCTTAAAATCAACTTTACTCAAGGATGTATTTTTAAATTGTGAGTTCAAGGGACCCCAAACTCCACATGTCCATCTACTCTCTAGGGGAATCTACACTTTAATCATATTTAAAGGTAGCCCCCATGTTATCCTATGAGAGAGACAGGCCTTGCAACAGTGAAAAACGAAGTTGGCAGTATTTCACTGTCAGGACATATAAACCACATTACTATATGTCCTACCTTATCCATACCGTGCCCTTGGGGCTACCTAGGGCCTTCCTTAGGGGTGCCTACATGTAAGAAAAGGGAAGGTTTAGGCCTGGCAAGTGGGTACACTTGCCAGGTCGAATTTACAGTGTAGAAATACACACAGAGACACTGCAGTGGCAGGTCTGAGACATGATTACAGAGCTACTTATGTGGGTGGCACAACCAGTGCTGCAGGCCCACTAGTAACATTTGATTTACAGGCCCTGGGCACCTCTAGTGCACTTTACTAGGGACTTACTAGTAAATCAAATATGCCAACCACGGATAAACCATTCACCTACACATTTTACAGAGAGAGCATTTGCACTTTACACTGGTTAGCAGTGGTAAAGTGCTCAAAGTTCAAAAGCCAACAGCAACAGGGCAGAAAAAATAAGAGGCAGGAGGCAAAAACATTGAGGATGACCCTGCATACGCAAAAAGGTCCAACATGGGTACATAATAAATCATGCAAAATTGGAGGCATTACTCTTTAATAGCACTTCGGAAAGGCATACCTACTGACATGCAAGTTCATTATTCCCCATTGTAGCCTATACAATATCTGGGAGTTTGGGTATCTTCTAAACTTGATGATCTTTATGCTGTTAATTTTAAGACCACTCTGCAGAAGATTCGGTCATTTTTCATTCAATGGAGAAGTCTTTCTCTGTCAATTATGGGGGGTATTAAGATGTTCATTCTTCCTCTTTTTCTTTTGATATTTACTAACATTTTGATCAAGGTGCCGCAGGCTTTTTTTTAAGTCAGTAATATACAGTTCAAGGCACAAAATCTTGCGACTTGATCCGCATATGCATTTCCCAGAGAAACATAGTCCTGTCCTTTCGTGTGAGCACTGCACTTTACCACTGCAACTTCAGCTGGCACTTGAATGGCATGTAACAATTCCCTTATTCTTTCCCCGTTTTTCACTGGGGATCCTGAAGAAGTCAGGAAACCTCTCTGTGACCATAGTTGTCCAAAGTCATGCACAATCCCAAACCCGTATTGGCTATCAGTGTAAATGGTGATTTTCATCAATGCAGACAGTTGACAAGCTCTGGTAAGGGCTACAAGTTCTGCTACTTGTGCAGAATAGACTCCTTGAAGCCATCCCGCTTCCAAGACACCTGTTACAGTACATACAGCATATCCTGCTTTCAAAATCCCCATCCCATCTCTTAGACATGAACCATCCACAAAAAGAATTTGGTCATTTTCATCAAGCTTAGTATCCCTAATGTCCGGTCGGGGTTTTGTGCAAAATTCAGTCACCTCAAGGCAGTCATGTTCGACGTCTTCAGCGTTCTCAATTTCAGCATTTTCTCCAGGAAGCAAGGTTGCTGGATTCAACGTAGTGCACCTTTTCAGCTGCACATTCGGTGAGCCCAGAATTATCGTTTCATATCTGGTGAGTCTAGCTCCAGTCATGTGTTGCGTTCAGGAGCGGGTCAAAAGTATCTCAACTGAGTGAGGGACCATGACTGTTACTGGGTGTCCCATCACTATTCCTTCACTCTGAGTGAGGATGATACCAACTGCTGCTACGGCGCGCAAACACCCTGGGAGTGCTGCTGCGACCGGATCCAAAGTAGCTGAAAAATACGCTACTGGTCTGTTTACGCCACCATGAGCTTGAGTCAAGACAGACAAAGAACATGCATCACGTTCATGGCAAAACAATGTGAAAGGCTTTGTGTAATCAGGCATACCTAAAGCTGGAGCCCTGCACATGCACTCTTTCAATTCGACAAAAGCATCCATCTCATCTCCTTTCAGCTCAATTTGATCCAAAGCATCCTTCTGGGTCAGTTTCAGTAAAGGCTTCGCTAGAGTCGAGAAGATGGGAATCCACTGGCGACAGTAGCCCACCATTCCCAAAAACTTCCTCACCTCCTTTCTCGTCTTGGGCGGACTCATCTGAAGTACACTTGTAATCCTTTCCTTCATTATTCTCCGTGACCCTTTCTCTATCTGGTGACCCAAGTATTTCACTTTCTTCTGACAGAACTACAATTTGGAAGGAGACACCTTGTGTCCGTTTCTTCCCAAATGGTTCAACAGGGCAATGGTATCGGCTGTGCAGCCACTTTCTGTCTTTGATGCAACCAGTAAGTCGTCAATGTACTGTACTAGGGTTGACTCGAATGGCAACTCTAACTCTTCCAAGTCTTTCTTTAGAACCTGATTGAATATCGACGGTGACTCAGAAAACCCTTGAGGAATTCAACACCAACTCTACACTCTGTCTAGGAATTTGAAACAAAAGAGAAATTGGCTGTCCTCGTGAAGAGGCACAGAAAAGAATGCTTGTGACAAATCGATGACCGAGAACCATTCGGCATCGCAAGGAATTTGAAACATTATCACAGCTGGATTCGGTACTACTGGGCAGCATTTGACTATGATGTCATTTATTTTCCTCAAGTCTTGCACCAGTCGGACCTTTCCACTTGGCTTTATTAGCCCCATTATTGGTGAATTACAGGGACTGCTTAACACTTCTTTCAGTACCCCCTGTTTTACAAATTCGTCAATGAGTTGGGCAACTTTCATGAGGGTATCTTGTGGCATGTGGTATTGTGGGGTCTGGGGAAAGATCGCATTGGGCTTTACAATCACTTTCACTGGTTCCACTCCTTTCATCAATCCCACCTCTTTCCCTGTCATGTCCCACACCTCTTTTCCGACTGTTTCCCGTAATTCGGCTGGAATATCTTCTTCAGTTATCATCGGGAAAAGGCAAATCAGAGGATACTCTTCATCGACCGTTTCCATTTCATCACCCTCTACACTATCCTCTTCCTCCCCATCACTGCTCGTCTGTATCGTTATTCCTTCGTTCGAACACATGATCGAACATCCCAATTTGCACAATAGGTCTCTCCCTAGCAGTGCTACTGGGCTTGAGTCACATATCACAAACTGATGCACCCCTTGATAGTTACCGATGCTGACTGGTACCGGATCTGTAATTGGGTTCGTCAGATGTCTGTTTGCTACTCCCACCACTTGAACTGTCCTCCCTGAGAGTGGCAAATTTGGTACTTCACTACTCTTAACAGTTGAACGTGTGGCTCCTGTGTCCACCAAGAATGAAACACGATGACCCATTACTCTTCCCTCTACGTACGGACCCTTTTGATCAACTTCTAAGGATGCTGCAAGCACACAGTCTCCTTCCTCTTCTGAGCTTTCACTCTCCCATACATTGTTTATTCCACTCTCACTGTGTAATGGGAACTGTTGTACGGTGCCATTTGTACTCATTACCTGACCCGAGACCGGTGGAGGAACCATCACTTGCTGCTGACTCATTGGTGCCAAAGGTATTTGCATTTGCTGATTAGGTACCATGGGTAACTGCTGTTGCATCGGCTGCATTTGCGTCATCTGCATACGAGGCATCTGCATCTGCTGCGGCTGCATAGGTTGTAATCCCTGCAATTGATATATGGTCTGAAAATTTGGGTTTGGACTTCTCATTTTCGGTCCTCTCATTGTCTGAAATGCATTGACATCATTGTTTTGCTGACCAACACCTGCACCTGCACCTGCACCTGCACCTTCCTGCACCACCATCGGGCACTCGCGTTTCCAATGACCTACAATTCCGCACACGTGACACGGCATCACTTTCTTCATTGCCTGCACACCCGTCACAACAGTGTTTAGATCCGGACCATTATTCACAAAACCTCCTCTGCCTCTGCCTCTCGCCTGTGGCTGAAACGCCATGTTTCCCTGCAACTGCGGCTGCGGTTGTGGTACCTGCTGTTGGAACCCTTGCATCCCTTGCAAACCTTGCAGACCTGTCTGAGCTGCTTTAAGTTGCATCATCATCACCTTCTCTTTCAACCTTTTCTGTTTCACCTCAATCTCGTCGCTACAGTATTTCGCATAATTCAAGACCTCATCAATCGGTTTCGACTGCCAGCAAATCAAATGCGACTTTATCATCTGACTTATCTCTGGTCTCAACCCTTCCACAAATCTGAACACAAAATGAAGCATATCTTTTGCCTCGATTGTTTCCGTGCCACTGTAATTCTTGAACGCCTTCAACAACCTCTAATAGTAACTATGAATCGATTCTTTAGCCTCTTGGGCAGTTCGATCAATCTTCTGCCAATCCACATTTTTCGCGGCAACCTTCGTCTTCAAATGCTCAATCACCTTATAGTACAAACTCATCACCATAGGTGATGGTGCACCTGTCTCCCTATCTCTCTCTGGTTCACTTGTCGGCCAACCTACAGCTCTTTTACAATCCTCCCACAAATCTGCCGGAACCACGATCTCAAAGAGAGTGTTCAGGTCTTCCCAGAGACATTTTGCAAGCTTCACAAACCTATCAGTCTGTTGATACCATTCAATCGGCTTCTCTCTCAGTTTGGGAAAATCATCCGTAAATGACTGAATGTCGCTTCTGTGCCATGGCACATGTATTAATTTTCCCCCTGCTGTCTCCCTCATTGGTAACATGGTTACTGTCTCGCTGCTTTGTGGTCTCTTCTCGTTGTGCTCTGTAGCACTGTCCCTCCTCTTATCCTTCCTCTTTACCCACCTGCTTTCCCACTTGTCTAAGCACCTCCACACTTGGGCACTCTGCAACAATTCTCTAAGGTGTGCCTTCATGCCTGCTGACCTCATGTGTTCAAAATCTGTGGTCCCAAAATCTAACCTATAGCTCCTGCTCAGATGTTTTGTCTTGTCTATGTCAACCCCGTTTCTGTCAGCTGCTTCCTGCAAGCTCTTATGTACCTTGTTCACTTCTTTCGTAATCCTTGGACATAGATACCTCAGCTCTTCTTCCGTGTAGGACTCTAACCTGTTCACACCCATGGTCCCTTCCACCAATTCTTGTGCTTCCATGTTCAACCTGACACTATTCATATAGTCTTCTCCTTTCCCACTGGCTGAACTTTGTGTGGAATTTAGACTGTTGAACCATTGTGTCAACTGTTGCGCATTCACCCCCATCAGCGTGGCATTCACATCGACTGCCATTGATGGTTGAGGCAACTTTTCAGTGTTCGATGTTAAGGGTATTATCAGTGGGGGGCTCGACCTCACCAGTGTTGACTGAGCACATATGGGACTAAACTCCATCAAGGACCCAGACCCAGTTGGCTGAGCCGCTATCGGAGTTATCCCTGGGGTGTTTTCTATGCACCTCCTTTCTGTCCCATTCTGCAGCATTGGTCCCTGACTGCTCATACCTAAGTTAGGCTGACTATACAAAGGTACCGGTGGACCTACAGTAATGGGTAGTGATATCGCATCTGGGTTCTGTCCATTTCCCATGTTCCGTGGCATGTTCATGCCCACACCATGGGTCATCATTGCCGGCATGCCCATCTGACTCCCCGTCATCTGAGCATGTGCAGTTCCTCCCTGCATCTGCTTTTGGGGCATCAAAAACTGAGTTGATTCAGCTTGTCCCATTGTTTGGTTGTAACCATTCTGTCCTCCCATTGCGGTTGGGTCTAGAATCATTCCTGCACTGTTATCACTGTTGTAGTACCCTGGCATCTGCAGCTGATCATTTTCTGCTAGTTTTAACACGGGCACATCTGGATATATTCTCCTCACCTGCGGTATCTGTGGGGTGAACAATAAACTCGGGTCCTTAGATCCCGATGGCGCTCCTGAACTCTGTGTTTCACTGTTCCGTACCGGTGCCGGAGGGGCAGAACTGGTACTTGGACCTTGTCCATTCTCCGCATAAGGCGGTGGACGGTCGTTCAGCAATTGCATGATTAACTCCTCATCCTCTAACTCCTCTTCCCTTCTCAACTTTTCCTCGTCCTCTCTATCCTTGGGACACTGTCTGTCCGTCTTACAGGTAGCTTTCTTGCCGGTCTCCTCTCCTTCCTTAGTAATTGCTGGAAACAATTTTATCCCCTGTAATACATCTGACCTCCACACCTTCTGTGCATTATCCCACCTAGCATCCGCTAGTGTCTTTTCTACCTTCCTCATCCTTGTTTCAAACCTATTTTTCTGTTGCTGTCTAGCCATTAATTCCCAGATTGCTAGAGCCTCAAACTGTGCTGGCCTTGGAGGCACCTTCATGTCATACATCGTGAATCTCAGATTCTCTAGGATCCTTATATTGAATGTCCCATGTATCGGGAACGCTACGCTCCCATGTTTCTCCGTCAGTTTGTGCCATTGCTTTAGCCAAAGACACGGAGCTACCCCTTTTTCCTCCATTACAATGTAAGCTGGAGTACCTTCGGGCGGCGTCTCCTCTCCTACGCTCGCTTTAATGTAGGACTCCCCCTTCATCGCACTCCTAAATGCTTTAAGGAATTTCATTTTCTCGTCTTTTATTTCACAAAGTTTGTAAGCAATAGGTCGCGTTTATTTCACAAAATTTTGTAATCAATAGGTGACTTTAATTCCCGGAATACTCTTTGCTTGCCTTTCCCCTTCCAAACGAGCCCCACGGACTGCGTCCAATCCGTGCGCGACCCTTCTCCAATCAACCTATCCCAGCGCGGCTCCTAGTGACGTCACACTCACACCCACTGCGGCTGACAAAACCTCGCGGCTACTCTTCCTTCACTCAGCTCCTCCCGTAACAACTTCTTGCATGTATCGCGAGCTACCAAAAACTAAAACAGATCTGTCGGTTTACTACAGGAAGGGTAACACAATCGCTTCAGGACCTTAGGGACCTTTCACTAGCCTCGGCCGCTATTCCGTCTTTCTCGGTCCCCACGTTCGCAAGCAAATCTGACCCGCAGACCTACTCTCAACTTGTCAATGATCTATTCTAGTGCACTTAGAATCTTGTCAAAGCCCGAAGTCGAAGTTTCTTTCACTCCCTAACACACGTACCGACTTGTTGACCACGCCCGATCAACCTACTAAACCGCCCAGACCACAACATGGATCAACATACTCCGGAGTCTCTTGACCTCGCAGGGCCCGTCTCAACAACAACAACCACGTGGACCTTTTTATGCACAAAGCGCCACACGCACATGAAGTTCGACGACTTCCCTACTCTCACACTCGGAGCCGCACCTCCGCTATTTCTATGAAGTTCGACGACTTCTCTACTTCTACACCCGGAGTCGCACCTCCGCTATCCTTTAAAAGAAAAAAATCCTCTCATCCTTTTCACACACCCTGCGGCAATAAGCTGTGCAAGCGCAAAACCCTAACTTCACTCATACCATCACTAGTACCGCCAACGCCAAATCCACACCTCCATTCTCTCCATTCGCAAGCTCCGAGATCCCGGGAAAGTCGCGGTGGACCTAGCCCATCATCATTCTGTCAATCAGTTTTATCCAAGAAAAATCTAATTCAACTTCTCGAATGAGGCCTCAAAATGCGTAACCGTTAATTCAACACCATGTATTTTAATAGTACATGGTCCCAAAAGACGAAACCGTCCTCTGCTACCATCTACTGATAGAGCGAACCGTAGTAATGATTTTACCTGTTTCGGACGCTCTTTAGGCCGATGAATCTTTTGACTAAGTGGGAACTCTCTGTACTCTTAATCGATCAGTCGCATCGAATCAATAATCAATAACGTACATAAGCAATACCTTGATCAACATAACACTTAATGATTAATCCAGAATACATATCGGCGAACCCTGACCTTTCAGTCAGGAATAACCACACCAGTTTATTGCAAAGTTAGTGAATTTATTTCCCTATATTAACAAAGCTAGCACGATATAGATGTGTCTCAACACCAAATGATAAACATAAATGAACATTAATAGCTGTCCATAGCGTCGAAACAAGTGTAATCTATGTAGCATTTGAATCACAAGGCATTCGATAATGGCAATGCAAAACACTAATACGATAATCTGTAATGAGCTAATTGCGTACATTTAGTCAGCATAACAAGATCTCAAATTGCATCGTGCAACATGTGGAATCCTCATCTAACCTCAAATTAGCATCGGCATGTGGGACTTCATGCAAAAACAATTTAGCAACATTAATTTAGAAAACTTCTAGCTAGGGCCCTTATCAAAATCAGCAGTTGGTTACCTAAAAGAAACACAATGCAATTTTACAATTTCCTTTCATATTTACCAATTACGATCAGCATACAAGGAAGTCTTCGTCTCACGGGTACCGTTTCTCGATCAGCATGGGACGGGGCAAAGGGGCAGGGGTGGACGGGGAAATTGCCTCACGGCGGCAAAGTAAACTACTATTTCATGCAAAGGGCATTTCAAAGTTAAAGTCTCTAGGGCAAGAATCATTAAAGTCTCTTTCTCTCGATTAGAGAAAGCATCAAAGTCTCTCAAAATGGCGTCGCAGCAAAGTGGGCCATAATAGCTACGAAGTCTGCAAAATGGCGGGTATCGAGCTGGTAATGGCTAAATTTCTTCTCGTGCACCTGGTTTTTATAGACAACAGTTCGAATCCAGTAGGGTCTCCATTGGAGGGTTCATAGGTTAGCTTCAAATTGTCCAATCAAAAACGACAGTTCTCAAGCTTTTACTTAAGCATACATTATCCTTGGAGATGGGTACGCAAATCGCAACATTGTCTATCAATTAGCTCACTTTCAGAGCCTCCATTGTCCGCACCTGCAAGTCGACCTTGAATTAAAGAGAAAATATGCCAGGCTGGCACGAAACTTTAAGATAAGCATGTGAACAGTTTCTGTGGAAAAGTACAGCTTCAAGCAGAAATACACGTTTATTAGCACAGTGGAAAAATACGAGCACCTAAACCGTGAGACCAGGCAACTAGGCCAAAGCCTCCGCTAAGGTAATGCTAAGCTAAAACATTTCAAACAAGCAAATCATAGCACACGTTTACGATTATGTCGGATTAGTGCAATTCTAGTACACCACGTTATATAAAGCACGCGTATAAAGGTTGGCAAACTACTCTGAGGGCACATTTTGTCCCCGTACAATCTTTATTGGTTCGGTTAATGGCACACATGATTATTTCACACTACGTTTATGCGTTAATAAATCAAAACTTTCATTTTCTGCTTCATCAGTTTCGGGAGGATATCTTTCGGGAATTATAATTTAAACTGCAGCTAACTCTTGTTCCAGATATCCAGATTGCACTACTCAGTTGGGCAAGGCCTACTTCGGGGTTGACTATTGGACAAAGGCAGCTATTCTTCATTTCGGCATTAGTGGCTAGGTTGTTGGTTCTAGGCAATTGGAGGTCGATCAAAATTTCAACAAATGCAGAATGGCAAACAAAAGTGAATAGAGTGCACTTTAGAGAAACATTCTTTGGCGGTAGGCAGAGATTGGGATCTATGAGTAGACCTAATACACTTTGGAGGGATTGGCTCAAAAAAATAACTTATTCGGGTTGAGGCGACTGGGAGGTGCAGGTAATCACAATACAGCTATTCAGTTTAGGACAAGGTTGGTCCGCAGAGACTTTTGAATTACTGTGTTTGATTTTCATTTTATGTATGTGAAATATTTCAAGATACATAATAAAATATGTTGTTTTCCTGTTTCTATCTTTTGTATGAACATATTTATGAACATGTTTATGTATATTCAGGTATATTTATGTATCATTGCTACATTGTGGAAAACATAAAAATGTATTAAATAATGAAAAAAACACAATGTTTAACTAAAGTTGAAACACAATAAGCATATATATAATATATGCAATCAATATTCAAACCTGTTAAATGTTGCTAAAGAGAACTTTACTCAGAGTTGTGTGATACATTCTATGATTTGGATCACTTTCAAAATAACTAGTACACAAATTGCAAAATGGGAACTCTTATTAATATCACATAGTTCACCTAAACAATCAGCAATCAGACATTAATCTAAAGAAATGTTTAACACAATACATCATCTAAAAAAGTTGTAACAGTCAGTGCAAACGGAGGTTTTTGCAGCTCTTCTTGTAGAAACCCAAGAATGCAATACACAGTTCGTAATCCTAAATGGAAGTCTTTTTGAAAAGAAACATTTCAAAAGTACTATTTCTCAATGCTTTTTTTTACATGATCTTTTTTTTACCAATGTTTATTGAGTTTAATTCTAACAGCACATAGACACATAATAAGCATACACATAAGTGTTTATCTACATGTTAAGTTACTCCATCCTTGTCTAATACATGCATTACAATACTTCTGGCATGGCAGGAGCAATTGGTTCAAACTGTTAAGAAAAACATGCAAAACTTTAAGTCGTAACAGTTACGTTGACAATAATAGGGAAAAAGAAAGCAATAGTCATGTTGTGTCATCAAGCTGCCTCTATTGAAGACCCAACTACTGCACAGAAAGAAAATGTTTTGTGTGGTAGAAGAGCACTGCCCATCAGCATCCTGAGTTTGGGGACAAAGTGAGTAGGGGGAGGCAACAGTCCATGGGACCAAAGTTTCAAGGAAGAAACACTGTGTTTTGTTTAGTCAGGGAGATCCTCTCTAAACTCTTGTAACTTATGTAGCATATTGTCCCAGTCTGCTGCTGGGAAATCTCCAAGCTTCTTCCCGCCACTTCTTCAGCTTTGCCCCATGTAAGGGTTGCTGTGCACCAATGCTTTAACAGAGGTAATATGTTAGCTTTCTAGTGCATGGCTATTGACCTACTGGTCTTAAGTAACACCAAGTCTAGTTGCAAGTTAGGTGTTCCCGTCCAGAAAATGACTTCAAGGCCTGTGCGCCTTGTTTATACTCCTGCGTCATTTTGGAGCACAGGGGGGGGCGGACCTTAACAAATGGCGCACATTCGTTTAGGGACCTGTGGGCTCACTTCCATGGTCTCAGACCATGGAAGCAGTTCAGAGGTGCCCTTTCCTGCCACCAGGGGCACTCCCTGCCACCTGCGCCCACCCCAGGAGGACACCAGTGGTAAGTTGAGGTAAGTATAATTGTTTTTTTTTTCAAAGTGGGATAGGGAGCCTAATTTGGGCCCACCTACATGCCACCTACATGCCACTGTGCCCTAAGTCCCCTGGGTATGGCCATTGGGCAAGGGGGAATGACTCCTGTCTTTGCTAAGACAGGAGTCATTTCAATGGGGGTTGTGCGTCAAAAAATGGTGCCAAACCTGACTTGCACCATTTTTTGACGCAGAACCCCCATTTTCCCCTACGCCTGCGCTGCCTGTTTGAGTCATTTTTTTTTATTCTGACCAGCCTGCAGCTCCGGCTAATGTCAATCCTTAAATATGGCACCCACATGGCGTGTAGGAATGGCGTTAGCTGGCTGTAAATTTTTTGACGCATACCAGCGCCGGCGTCAAAAAGTATAAATATGGGCCTAAGTATTTTTCTACCTTATGTAGCCTCTTAGAACTAGAGTTCCTACTAGCATGATCATGATTGTGGCAATCCTGTTTTGAGTGCTGAAACACCTTAATGTACACTATCACAGATTTTGACATTGCACCACTAGTGTTGTGGAACCTTAAAAGATATAAGCACTGTTGGACCTGGCCTCATTGGCAGGTTCATCCCCTGACTTTTTGCCTCCTTCCTCCTATTTCTTCTGACCTCTTGGTGTTGGCTCTATGACTCTGAGCACTTTACCCTTCTAAAGTTGGTATGATTGGCTTATACCTATTTGGCATATTTAATTTACCTGTAAGTACCTTGTACAGTGGTATCTCTATACCCATGGCCTGTAAATTTAATGCTACTAGCGGGCCTGCAGCGCTGCTTGCATCACTCACTGAAGTAGCCTTTCAAGCCTGTCTAGGGCCTGCTAGCACAGTTTTCTGCCACAGGGACCTGGCATCTAAATTTACTTGCCAAGCCCAGAACTCCCCTTTTACTACATGTAAGTCATCCCTAAGGTACGCCCTAGCTAGTCCTATGGGCAGGGTGCTATGTATGTAGAGGGTAGGACATGTGAGTAGTAATGTAGCCTGTCCTGGTAGTGACAAACAGCCTATTTGGTTTCTCACTGCTTTGAGTGCTGCCTTCTCATAGGATTGCATTGGAAATTCCCTGCCTTAAGTGTAAGGGGTACTGTCTTAATTTAAGAGGAGTAGCATAGGCATGTTTGGTATGGTTGTAATGGTTGTGAGAAATGCTGCTTACTGGTGTAGGTGGATCTTTTATTATCATTACAGAAATGCCACTTCTAGAAAGTCAGCATTTCTCAGTGCTTATGACTCTAGTGTTTTGCAGCTTGACTCCAATCCATGACTGGGCATAGTGACAGTTGGGCTTTGTGCATACTTTTCAGAGAGTCTGTACGCAGGGAGGGTGGAGGTGTCACAGAGGTGCATCTACATCTGAACATACTGAATAGTCTTCCTGGGCTGAGAGGAGGGAGAGGCGGGCACACCTGCATTTGTAAAGGCTATGCCCTGTCCTCAAACAATAGGGTTGTTTACCCATCACTGATGTGTGGAGACTGTGCTGCAGGAGAGAGGGGGCACTTCCAGGACCAGTTGTAACTGGCTTCCACCTCCTCTCCCCTTCTTTTGTAAAACACACTGTAAACTGAGTATAAGTACAGGGGAATTTTCCCCACAATTTAGACATTCTTGAGACTTGAAGAGACTTACCTGAAACAGGACACAGAACGCTGCTGAATGGACTCACCAGGACCCACCTTGGACTGCTGCTGCTGTGCTGACCTGTGACCTGCCTGGTCACTTGGAGGAACTGCCACCATCTGCATCCCTTGTGCTGGCCTGTAGCTGGGGCCTACCAGCCCTATGTTTCCCCTCTTGCTTGTCTCCAGGGGCAGGGTGCCATGGCCCCCGACCCCTGCAACTATCCCCATCACGAGGAGTGCTGTTTTGTATATTGAAAGTGCTTAGAGAGCGCTTCTTTGTGCCTTTGCGGTTCTAAGCGCATTGCCGTGCTGGGAATAACCTATGTGACCCAGGCTGAAGGAAAGTTCTCCTGCACTTGAAAAAGTGCATTGCCTGTGCTCGTAACAGCGCTGTTTTTGGCCTTAAATCAATCACCGCCGTGACCCGGGTTGCTGTCGGCAAAACGTGAGAGTCGTGCACTCTTCAGTGTTACCGGGGCACCACCAGGAGAAAGGAAAGGAGCGAGCGCGCTCCTATTGCACCCATGGGGTGAAGTGCACTCAGAGAGGCACCCCCAGTCACTAGCAGGCACCTACCTTGGTGTCTGCACACAGCAGCGGCCAGGGAAGGGCAGAAGAGCGGCTTGCGCATAGTGTCAGGTGCAGCCGCTTCCGAGCAGGAGGTGGGCTTCATTGGAGGCCCCTGCTCCCCTCTTTACCCATGCAGCAGCATGAGGATGAGGGCTGCTGCCTCCAACATTGCAGGGCACGGGGGACGGAAAGGGAGTTCCTTTCCCTCCAGCCACTGCCTTAGAGGCCCGGACACCCCGGCGAAATTTGGACACTTTGTGTTTAGTGCCTCCCCCCAGCAGGAGGGTCAGTTGCACCTCTTTGGGGGTCCACAGAACGTATCGGTAAGCGGTTCAGGCGCAGGCCCCAGGTGGGGCCCCCACATCCAATATTAGAGGGGGTGCGTACTGCCCCCCCTTTCAGGATCAACATGTGGCCCCTGTCTTGCGCACAGGAGTGCCGGGCCCACCCTATGATCCCCGTGGCACTGGGGTGCCTATCATAAAACAGGTACTCTATGAGAGACGTATATATGTCTAATGTTCCTGAGATGGACCTTATTGGATTATATCTACCTGCCTATTTTTATGATGTTATGATATTTTCACATATGGTTGCTAATGTTCTTTTTATGGGCATAATCTGCTAAAATGTGATTTTTATGACGACATATGTTCTCTAAATGTTCCTTTTATGGATATTTATGATGTGTTCATGACAAGTGCATTTATTTCTTTACAGTGATTCCTGACTACTGCTTATGTTGCAGAATCCTGAGTACTTATGTGTTCTAATGTGACAACTGCTTATTCTTGCAGAGTATTATTAACTTGTGCAACATTCTGACAACTGATAAGGTAGCAGAGTATTACTGACTTGTAATGTTTGGTCTAATTATGTTTTGTGCAATACAGTTTATTTTTTACATAGCTCAGTGTTGTGTTTACTTTGTGGTGTACATATTGCATCACGTGTGTTGTGTGTGTTGTGCAAACGCTTTGCATATTGACTCCGGGTTAGGCCTGACTCCTCGTGCCAAGCTACCAAGGGGGTGAGCAGGGGTTATCTTGGACGTGTAACTCCCTTGCCTTGACTAGAGTGGGTGGGTTCTGCCTGGCTTGGGTGCATACCCTAGCCAACCATCAACTCCATTTCTAACAGTAAGACTATAGTTTATACATGAAAACAGAAATATTTAATCATGTTACATCACATTACAAACTATAGTTATTTTGTAAAGTGGTTTACATTAAACTACATATAATGCATTTTGCAGCAATTTACTAGGGGGCAGATTTATGAAAAGTGGTGCTGCACCTAGTGCAATGCCACTATTCTTGTGCCACTTAGCAACCCCTAACGCCACCATGTGTGTGCTGTATTAAAAATACAGTGCACCATTGCGGTAGTCAGGGGTACTAGCGCCATCATGTTTTATGCCAGTCCAGCGCTTTGCAGGATTAGCGTCAGAAATGTTGACGCTAACCCTGCAAAGCACTCAGAGGCCCATTGAAAACAATGGGAGCTTCCCTATTAAACCTGCTCTTAGCAGGTGTTAAAAATGCAGATAAAAATTACACAAAGAAATCTCTTAGATTTCTTTGCACAATTTTTTGGGGCCCACCTAGTGCCGGAATGCCCCAATTGCATACATTATGCCTGGCACATGCATAATGTGGTGCAAGGGGTTACAAAGTGGTGCAATAAAAAGCTTTGCTCCACTTTGTAAATATGACACACCGTTTTTGGCCTTCTAATGCTAAATTAGCAGAAAAAGAATGGCGCTAATGTGGCGTTGGAATGGCGGTAGGCCCTCTTAAATATGGGCCTAGGTGTTTATGGTTATGTTTAAAATGGGACTACAAATTGTGCACTGTTCTACACATTTGTAACCATAGTCGTTTATTGGAACACAAAGGAGACCAAACATTTGATTTTGTTAACAGAGGGGTAATAGAATGACCATACATTCTAAGAATTAAAATACCCTCACATCAAAACAGGGCCTCACTTATGAAAAATTTGAGGGTGTCGCAGAGATTATTTTGCAGTAATATTAGTGGGCTGGTGCGGTGTAACACAATTGAATCCCTGCATATTAGATGTAAACGCAGAATTTGGATGAGAGTTCATGTGCACTGCCAGTGACCTGGACAAGGAGGGCACGAAAGAGCTAAAATTGGATCATTCAGTGCAATGCTGTTCCAAACAGGGGCCACCAAAATAAATTTGCCCCCAAAAGTCCTTAAAATGCTCCTAAACTGGTTTTTTTTTTGCATTGACGTTTACACTGGCAAAACAATGTAAATCTGCATTCCACCGACTGACTTGTGAAATTGTTTTTTTAACAGACTGGGCGCCCAGTTTTGCATTTCAGAAATATACCCTCTTAAATACCTACGCGTAGAAGAGGAAAAGTTTACCTCCTCATGCATCACTCAGACACATATTTTAAACTGAACATTTGAGGCATGCTTTTCTTCATTTGTTTGTATATAGCCAAAAATGTCAGTCTTTTGAAACAACTGAAAATATTACTTTTTTCTAAGTATAGAAATCGCACCAGTCTGTATTTACTGCAAAAGGACTAGGAAGAAAAATAACTCAATTTGTTTTTGCTTTTTGCTTCATCCCATTAGAATCTTAACCAAAGAAAAATCGGGATCAGAAAATGGCGGGTGACTCAGGCTGTGAGGGGCAGAAGAAGATGGGCGCCCAACCCCTCAGATGCCTGTCACTGCTAGATGGCTCATTAGAGGGACATAGGCACCATGATTAGTATTCATACCTAAAGCGTTATTCTCAAAGAACTGGTCTTGCACACACGCCCTCAAATATTTTCATTTTTTTGCCATGTGGTAGGTAAAGAGCACATGAGAGCGTCTAGTTTATCACCGACCCCAGCATTTTAATGATGTGGCATCTTACTATTTCATCAAGTCCTGACGGGTGTGGGTGTCATATGATTCTATCATTCTGATGTCTTCAGCAGGAAGCAATGTCTAATGAAAATATTCCAGGATATGATGACCCTCTTTCAAATCAATGGCCAATACCAGCAAAGGGGTCTTTCGAATGCCCACCAAGGTAACACCCCTGACTCACTCATTGTTGCTTATTGCAGTTATGTGGAACGGTGCTACCATTTTAGTATTTCTTACCGTTTTTACAATCTCAGTTGTGCTATTTTCTACCTTGTTGCACACCATATAAGACATGTAAGAGGCTCAGCTCTCTCAAAATGTAGGCTTAATAGGCCAAACCGGTAACAGGTTGACAATTAAGAGGTATTTTACTTCTGCATGATAAACGGTATAAAAAATATTTCAGGCAAGTACATCCACTGGAGAGTTCCTGCTGCTTTTGTAGTACCCCTCTGGAATTGTTATTATCTCTGACATGTGCCATTCTAAATTCTAATGTTTTTGCTCTCCCAGCACAGTATTGTTGGACTTCCCTGACTGCTAGTCACACACTGGAATATATAAGAGAAGGTACTCCTGCCACATATTACAAGGATATTGCAAGTCACCAAGGAATTTCATAACCATATAGAGGTACGAGCCTAAACGTTAAGTTAATTTACAAGGTTATGGAATGCTGAGGTGACTTGCAATATCCTTATAATGTACGGTGGGAGTGCTTTATACTATATAATATATAGCCACACCATCACCATTTCTATAAACCACTCAAAACCTTAGTGTGTAACCCTTTTCGTATGAAAGAGCAAGCAAGTTTGGAAACATGAAGAATAAAAATAAAAGCTCTAGTGCGAAACTAAACACCTCAAAATCTGTGATATTTGTTGCAACCATTATAATACAAGTCAGTTGTTAAAAATAAAAAAATCTCCAGAAGTTCGGAATGAGTAGAAACATGCAGAAAGATTCTAACTGCTATCTGAGGAGCTCAAAAAATATTTTGTCTTTGCATGGTATTGTAAGCTAATGAAATAGAGCAGAAATAAGAAAAACAATCTCCTATTTTCATTACATTCAACAGCTGCTTCAGTTATGCTTCGTGACCTGACCTGCTTTGGGCCTGTGCTGCTGGCTCTGACAGCAAACATTGTGATGTCAGAATTCGACTTTAATAATATATATAATAATCGAGTTCTGATGTCTTTTCTTCATAATTGGCAACTGAGTGTGTCACAAGTTGCCGACTATAACGAAATTAGAGACTGTTGTTTATACAGGGATTGAAGAATCCCATGTATTATTATAAAATAGTGAATACAATCTCCTTATTAGGCTCCAGTAAAAATGTTGCACATGCGTTAGTTATGGAATTGTGGAGAAGGATATTGTTCCTCACACTGTGACTGTTACGGAGCTTAGGAAGATGCACTGAACACAGACAGCTCTTCTGCAAGACCCGGATAAGGATGAAGATAAATAAAAAAATGGAACTGCCTGGTCTGTTATGATGATTTTCTAATCAAAGATTAGAATAGATGAATTGATGCTAAAATATAATAACTACCATTACATTTTAGTTGTGGCACTTATGAGATATCCAGTAATGAGAGTCTGAGCCAGATTATGTGAACTATTGAGATACTCCCACTTCTTACTGGAAGACATAGCACCTTTTGCAACATCCACATAGCCCTAAGTGTAAAGACTTCAATTCAAGAGCTTCTTATAGACAATAAAAAGTATCTGAACCTAGGAGACTGTTTATGAGGCCGTTTGCATTACTTTTATACTACACAATGTGAATCAAGAGTGACGCAAATCTTAAGACAGTTTTTAAAGCTACGCAAAGCCCATTTGCATGTCTCTAAGTAGCTCTAAAAATCTGGTGTAACCCAAAACACAGCGCAAATAGCTATGTTGTGTTACTCTGCCCACGGAAGGCGTTCCACATTGAAAGGGTGTTCCCACACAACTCCCATGGATTTTGCAGCATCTTCTAATTTACAAGAACTTGTAAACCTGGGGATGTGCCAAAATCTTCCCAGGGATGGCATAACAAGGAGAAATCTATTTCTCCTTGATTCTTCATTTTTCTATGTGTGCTGAACTCTGCAGCTCACATAGCAGAAGAAATATGCCTCACAGGATTGTTTTTATGCAGAAAACTGTCAGTTTCTGCATAAAAACTATCCTGCATTCAAACACAGGTACCTATTGGCGCTAGGCAGCCCATTGTGCACCACTTCATAGGAAAGGAGAGGAATCTGCTGTATTACCTGAAATACAGCACATTCCTGTCCTTTCCTTGTCACATAGTGCAGAAGGTGATTTGCTGTGCTGCACTGCGCAACTTCCTCATAAATGAGATTCCTAGTTTACTTGCCCTAGCAAATATGTATGATCGTCCTTACTGGGGTCCACTCCTCAGATTTAGGGCCTCATTACAAGTGTGGCCATCTGAGGACCGCCACACTTGTAGTGACAATTTGACCGCTGCACTCCAGGTGGTCCGGCTACCACATTACAAGCCTGATGGGCAGGCCCACCTAAACACCTCTGTCCCCACCAGGAACATGGTTCTCGATGTGGTGAAGGTGGCCTGAGTTGTACTCAGCCAAAGCTGCACTGAACACATCCCCACCTGGCTGATTACATCTCAGCTTACTGACAGGCTTTACATGGCAGGAACCCCACAATGGATAGGCAGACAGAAAGCCAGTGCCGGGGGCCACAAGGGGCCTATGCACTGCCCAGGGCCTGGGCAGTGCATGGGCTCCCCTGCCCAGCAGGGTCAGAATGCACAATGTCTGCTTTGCAAACGCTGTGCATTCCAAGGATGCTGGTGTGCTACGATATTGGTCTCTGCTTCCTTAAGAGAGCTGAGACAAATATCGTAGCACTGTTCCTGCCAGGCAGCCCTGCAGGAATCACATATTGTGATGTTTCTATCGGTCAGCTCAGTGGGAACATTGTAGTATGCTTTAGGGGGACATCACCTCCATGATGGTGGCATCCTGCTTGCGAGTTTGGCGGTTCTGCAGTGGGGCCACCAAACTCATAATGAGGCCCTTAATCTCTGCTGCTTTGTGGTTGTGGGACAACAGCGGGTCATGACATTAAGGCCCTCATTACAACATTGGAGGTAAATACCACCTACCGCCGTACTGATGGCCGCCAACATACTGTGACCGCAGCGGTATACTGCTAGGGGTTTTATGACCAACGCAGAGAAATCCGCCACTATACAAACACCCACACAAGTCCACCAGACCAAAGGTCAGTGATAAACTGGCGGTACCAAAACCCACACCGTGACGTCAACAGGAATACGCCCACAATATCAGGACCAATGAATCACTGCAGCGGTCTTTCAACAGTGGTAAACCGTTGGTGGTACACACCGCCGCGCTCATAATACACACATACTTACAAAGCTCCACCACATTGGACAATTCAAACTACACACGCCTGACACACATACACCCACCACACCCACACCACTATAAAACACCCACCCACATTACTCACAAGCCTTTCAATGAAAAAAAGATAGCTAACAGAGAGAGAGAGACACGCCAGGAGCATCCACTCAATCTGAGCCACAGAACACCATCACCCATGCACCATCCACACTCCTCACAGAACACACAACAACACATCACCCCACACATCCTCACATATACCACTTACCCCACATCCATGGCACCCTAAAGACACCCCAGGTTTTCAGAGGAGGAGCTAAGAGTCATCGTGGAGGAAATCATCTGGGTAGCGCACACAGCTATTCAGAACACAGGTGCAGCAGACGTTCATTGCAAGGAAGATGGAGCTATGACGAGAAGTCGTGGACAGGGTCAACGCCGTGGGACAGCACCCCAGAACAAGGGATGACATCAGGAAGAGGTGCAATGACCTACGGGGAAGGTGCATTCCGTGCTTGCAAGACACCAGGTAGCCGTACAGAGGACTGGCGGTGGACCCCCACCTACTCCCCCACAACTAACAACATGGGAGGAACAAGTCCTGGCAATAATGCATCCTGAGGGCCTCGCAGGAGTAGCAGGAGGACTGGACTCTGGTAAGTCAAATCTTTACTACTACATCCCCCACCCTACCTGTATGCCATCACAAACTACTACCCCTACCCTCACCCCCATCACTCCACCACCTCACATATATCCCACCATCACAACCCACCCATCCCAATACCAAGCCCTGCGTGCAACACCTATGCATGTACAACCATCACAGACCTGCATGGACACCCATCACGAAAGCATGCCCATTAGAGAGAATAACCTAGCCCACAAAATCACCACGCACACAAGGCAAAGCTGACAGGGACATCACAACCATACAGGGAAACACACCCATGCACAAGATGGCACACGCAGATACAATAACACTGCATTTACATCCCCACAGGACCCCCACTCAAAGTCACTGGAGAGGAGGTGCCACCAACATCCAGTCCCCCCACAGAAGAGGCCCACAGTGATGACAGCAGCTCTGCACGCCTGGATCACGATGACCAACCTGGCCCATCAGGGACCTCCGGACAGTCAGGTACCCAGGCACAGTCCCACACCAGCACATACCTTCCCCCCTCAGGAAACACCAGCACAGCACCCACCCAGCGGGCCCATACCACTGTCCCCAGGACACGTCAATCAGCAGTGTGTCCACCACTACAGGGACCCCAGGCAACCACACAAACCCAAGACAATCAGGGACCTGGGGTCAGTGGCAGTGGGCACACGGTCCAGGGGACAGAGGCACAGGACAACAGGGAAGCTGGGAAGACTGCTGTGTGACAGGGGGAGGACAGGCCTAGGGAACCCACTCTCCACGAGGCACTACCAGGGATCCTGGGAGCACACCACCATTCCCAGGAGACCATGGGCCATATACTGGCCAAGAAGCAGGAGACCCAGCGGCTGCAGGAGGAACAGTACCTGGGGATCAGGGAGGACACATCCACACCATCCTTGTCACCATTGCAGGGGTGATGGCTGACATGGCCAACATGATGAGGGAGGCAGTGGCACACGAACGGGCCCCTGACACAAGCCACACCGAAGAACAGACCTCCGCCGGCGCTAGTGAACAGGAGGCCCCGCCACTGGAACAAGAGGCCACCAGCACCCCACCCCCTGCAGAAGGAGAACCACCCCACAAACGGTCCCTGCGATCCAGACAGAAGCCAGAGAACATTGCCAAGACCCCTGCCAGGAAATGAGTCTCTCCTGATTGTCACCCTTGTGTCCCACCCACTCTGTTACCCTGTCCACCTTGAACTGCCATTGCTCCCCTTCCTCTGCCCCCTTGGACAATGCACCTGTGATACAAAAAGACTGGACTCTAACTGGACATTCCTCCACCATCACCCAAGCCCATTGCACATCCCCCTCAACTTCTTAGCACTTAAATAAACACCCTTGCAACAAATACAAGTCTGGAGTCTGTCAATTGATTGGCAAATGCATTGGTTCAACAATCTGTAAACATTGCAATTCATATGAAGAGTCATATATACATTGGTATGACCTGTAGTAGGCAGCAGTAAACACACCAGGAGCCAGAGTGGGGCACTGAGATCTGAAAATAAAGATGCCAAAGGGTACAGTAAGTGGCCATAGACATAGAGAAATCATGCAGCCATGTCCAATGTCCAACACAAAACTGCAATGTAAAGTGAAGTTACAGTGTCTTACCTGTGTGTCACTGGAAGTACTGCTGTATGAGAGAATGTTTGTTTTCCACATTTTCATCCTCTACCTCCTCTTCCTCACTGTCCACAGGCTCCCCTGCTGCCACAACACCATCTCCAGACTCATCCTCCTGCAGAAAAGGAACCTGGTGTCTCAAGGCCAAGTTGTGCCCCATGCAACGATGCTCTGGCACACCTTGGGTGAGTAGTACAGGGATCCACCAGTCAGATGGAGGCACCTGAACCTGGCCTTCAGGAGGCAGAAGGTTCTTTTAATTATCCGCCTTGCTCGCCCATGTGCCTCATTGTATCATTCCTCTGCCCTTGTCCTGGCATTCCTCACTGGGGTCAGTAGCCACGAGAGGTTGGGGTAACCAGACTCACCTGCAAATATCGAGGGATACCTGTTAGCCACACACTCGCCCTTAGGGACATCCCCATGACCATACACCAATATATACTGGGTGGGGACCTTGGGCTCACCTATTAGCCACACTCGGTGCCTCTGTAGTTGAGCCATCACATATGGGATGCTGCTATTCCTCAAGATAAAGGCATCTTGTGTGCCTGGTATGTGCTGGATGGATGAGTGTGGGCGTAAAGGGATGAGGAGTGGAGGAGACACAGGGAGATGTCAGGGAGGATGTGTGAGTTAATGTTGGGGTGGTGTGTGCAGGTAGGGTGGATGTGCTGCATGTGGTTGTGTTGACTGTTGTGATGCTTGGGGATGTGGTGTATGGGGTGCATGCATGGGGGTCAGCTGTTGTGATGAAGGTGGCAATGGCAGGACATGTGTCAGGACCTGGGACCAATGATATGGTGTCTGCATGTGTGAGTGGCGATGTGACTGTGAAGGGGGAGCAGGTGGGAGAGTCAAAGTAGGTGGTGGATGTTGGTGTTTGTGCATCTGAATGGTGGACATGTGAATGGCGGTGGTGGCATTTGTGGTGCATATGAATGTCCTTGCACTCTGGGTCTGTTGTTGGGGGTGCATGCTGGTATAAAAGTGTGCTTTGATTGGGAAATGGGAGAGGGATTCGGGAGTGGGAACAGGTAGCTGGAGGGGGGTGGAAGAAGAGCGAACACTGGCTGCCGTCAATGAGGAGGCCAAAGCCTGAAACAATCTCTGAAGGGCCGATAGGGCACTGTGAATGCCTTCCAGGAACGCATTTGACTGTTGCATCTGGGATGCCAGTCCCTGGATGGCATTCATGATGGTTGTCTGCCCAACAGAGATGGACCTCTGGAGGTCAATAGCCTCCTCACTGAAGGCAGCAGGGCTTACTGGGGCAGGGAGAGAGGTGCCTGCAGTAAAGGAGATGCCGACCCTACTTGGTGAGCGGGATCTACAGGGAGGGCGGTGCTGGTAAGGGGGGTGGTGGACAAGGATTGTGCAGGCCTGGGACCTGAAGGTTCCGCCACCACCAGGGAGTTACTATCGGAGGAAGAATCAGATGATGGTGTAGATGTTCCTCTTTCCCCTGTTGTGCTTCACTCGCCCTCCATCCCACTGGTGTCCTCAGCTCTGCTGGTATCAGCCTCCTGTGTCCCGTGGGATGCAGCTTTCTCACTTGCCGGTGCCCCTTCTCCTTTGCTAGAAGTTGCTGTTGCACACAAAGACCGAGGAGCAGAGGAAAAGAGGGTGAGACAGTGAGATAGAGGGTTGGAGAAAGAGAAACAGGGAGCAAGTGGTCAATGCCAGCAAAACAGCCACATACAAGTCACTACAACATACTCTATTGCAATGTCATTACATGTCATGCCTTCACACACACATGCCATCTGCAATGACAGCCCATGCGTGCCACCTCAGTCATGCACATGAGTTTCATACATGCTGACACACATTCAATCGGGAACAGGATGACAGCCATACCCTCAACACATCTGACCCACCCCATTGGCTCATGGTTCTATATGATCACCCAAACATTATATTCTACGGGCGTTTGGAGGCATAATTTCACAGCCATGTAACCCAAGCTCATATAGCTGTATGATGTGAAACCTCAGACTTCGCAGACTACACATACACCACATGCCAGCAGACAGCAGATAGGGATATGGCCCCAGCAACACTGATTGGATAGTTGGGAGTACAATGTGTGTGAACTCCAGAAGAAGGAACCTATCCACCTATCCATCTTAGACCCTGCTCATGTACTACACAGTTGCCCTGTCATCATATGTAGCACATCCGGCATCAATGTGTCATAAGCCTAGTCATACAGTAGCTACCCAGCTCACATTTGTGGGAGGCTGGCCTGGTTTTTAGTGGGTACCTTGGGTACTAACACCTTACACCAGGTCCAGTTATCCTTTATTAGTGAAATGTAGTAGTGATCTAGCAGCTTAAGCTGATAGAGGTAGCTATAGCAGAGCAGCTTATGCTGAACAAAGATCCTGCACAAGTCACTCATCCTCGTCCCAAGGCCCCATCCACATTCGTACGACTCACAGATAGTACAATCATAGTGCACTCACCTGCTGCCCTGGTGCCTCATACAACTGGGCATACAGGGGTAGGACAGTCTCCACAAGCATCTCAAGTTCCTCCTGTGAGAAGGCTGGGGCCCTATCCCCTGCAGCAGATAGCATCTTGGCTACCAGTGGCAAAATACAACAGCACACGCAGTGGAGGTATACTCAGCACAAGTGCCAGGAGTAAGGTGAACATGAGCACATGAAATGGCGGTCACAGCTGCCGCGGACATCACCTTCACCACCGGCAGTGATTGCCATTGACTCATGTCTCTCATAGGCAACCAAGTTAACCAATGAGGAGTTGCACGGTGGTTGAGACCGCCTACCGCCATGATGTCTAATGCCAACAAAATTCGCTCACTTCCATCTGTCCTGTGCATGCAGGACAGGCGGCTGTCAATATACTTTTGCAATGTGTACAGCGGGGATTTATGAGGTGCATCATGGATGTTTAATAGTGACCTTTGCACAGCTCTGCTGCATCCACACAGTTCTTTATGCACATAATGCTTGCCACTCCCTCCTATTCCCAGGGACAGTGGAAGAATGATGGTGAGGAATGCTCCTGTCTACAGGCCCCTGGTCGATCTTGCCACCCTTGAAGAGTGGCACATTATCTGGTGCTATCGGCCCAACTGTCAGACCATCATGGATCTTGTGAGGCTGTTGGAGCCAGATCTGTGGCCTGGTCTTCTTCATCCCAATGCCATCACACCCACAGTACATGTTTTGGCAGTCCTCCATTCCTTGCCTCAGAGTCCTTCCAAAGAACAATGGGCTGGGCTGCTGGAATTTCCCAGCCCATGTTCAGTGACGTCTTGAAGAACATTCTATGTGCCCTACTGAAACATATTGGCAGCTACATCAGGTTCCCCCAATGTGATGATCTGTCCACTGTGAAAACAGTCTTCTACACTGTGGCACATGTTCCACATGTGATCAGGGCTATTGATGAGACCCACAATGCTCTGGTGCCACCCAGGAGGAATGAGCAGGTGTTTAGGAACCGTAAAAACTTCTGATCAACCAATGTTCAGGTAGTATGTCTCACAGACCTCTACTTCACTCAAGTGACTTCCCAGTTCCCAGGGGAAGTGCATACTGTGGAACACCAGTATCCCACACCTGATGGCACCACTGCAAAAGGGATCATGCCTGGCTCATGGGTAGGTATTGTGTTGTGTGTGCCTCTGTATTCTGCACACTCTACACCACCTTCCAGATTTACCTACAATTTTCTATATGGCAATTACCTCTGTGCACACAGGTGACTCAGGCCATCCCAACCTGCCATGGCTACTGACACATCTCAGTCATCCACCTACAGCAACAGAAAACCGTTTCAATGAGGCCCATGGTAGGACCTGCCGGGTAATTGAACTCACCTTTGGTGTACTGCAAGCCAGATTCGGGTGCCTCCACCTCACTGGAGGGGCCCTACTGTACAGACCAGCAAAAGTGTACCAGATCATTGGAGAGTCTGCATTTTGCACTGTTTGGCTATCAGATGTCACATCCCATTACTGGATGCTGAGGAGGGTGCAGCTGTGCCAGTGGCTGATGATGGGGACATGGAGAGTGATGAGGAGAATGATGACGAGGATGCAGCTGATTCCAGAGGAGAGCTGATACAACAATACTTCCATTGACATACAGGTATGTGTCAGAGCCATGCTATGTAATTTGTAGCAATGTCTGCTGTGTGCAGGGCTGCTACCAGGGTTGTGAATTCAATGTGGGTGTAGTGTGTAGATTTACTTTAGATGTGGTGTTGTTAACTGTATTACAGAACTTGTAAATGATTGTTCCCCTTTGTGGCATTGTCACATAAATTGATAGGTCAATGGTCTTCCTGTTACATATGTGATGACTGTACATAATGTACTCATGGTAGATAAAGACATAGACAGAAACTGTGCTCAAAAGTGTTTATTTTTATAATACAAATGCAAGGGCTGATGAGTGGGGCCTGGTGAGTGGAATCATCAGAGTACTTAGCCCACCTGTGGGGAGTCATTGTCCAATATGATGGCCATGTGAAAAAGGTGTTATGACAGTGGACAGTCAACAGGGTGTCGCTGTGACACACAAAGGGGTATGTTGTGAAGTGGCTCACTTCCTGGCGGTGGTCTTGGTCTTGGCATCAGTAGAGGTTGGATGTCTGGTTGAACGTTCTTGCTTGAATGGGGGCTCCTCAGCTACAGGGGAAGGGATGCTGGTGTCCTGTGTGTTCTGTGGCAGGGGTAGTTGCGGCTGACTTGGAGGGCTAAGATGTGATCTGGATTATGGTAGGGGTCTTCTAGTGGGAGGTGGACTGATGAGGGATGGTGGCAATTTCCGTCAGCAACCTTGCTATGGTGGCCATGGTGGCAATATGGATCTGCCGCTGCTGCAAGGCCTCCTGATGGTTCTTCCTCTGTAGCATCTGGGTCTTCTGCAGGGTAGTGAGGATCTGGGCCATGGTGTCCTGCGTTTGGTGTTATGCACCCAGGACCTGGTTGAAGGCCTCCTGGCCAGTCTGATGTTGTTGCTGCCCCCTTCATTGGACCACAGATCCCCTCCCACTAGCCCTGACCCCCTGTGCCTGTGCCTCTGGCACGGTGTGCCCACGCCCAGTAGCACCAAGGCCTTCATTGTCTTGGGTGGGTGCCCTCGACTCAGGCCCCTGTACTGTGGGGCACACTTCTAATGGAATGGTCCCTGAGGCACAGATTTGGGGAGGAGGGGCTAGCTGTGGTGTTTTAGCCACACAGGAGAATGAGTACGGGGTGTCTATGTTGCGGCTGATGGAGGTGGACTGCCAGTCACCCCAGATAGCCCAGGCATTTTGTCGTCCTCCAGACATCCACTGGTGCCTTCATTCTGGGGAGAGCTCTCTGACCCTGGCATCCTCTGATGGATGGCAGTAGCAGGGTTCACTATGGATTGAAAGGGTGACAGTTATTACATGGAAATGTCATTGTATTGTCATAGTGTGCTGCTTGCAGTGGGTGGAATCGTTACCCAGGAATGGCAATTACATTTGCAGCAATGTTGACACTGCATGGTGAATGGCCTTTGGGCCATGCTTGTCATATCAATTGTAGTTGTGGGTTTTCTGTTTGACATTGCTGTAATTCGCATTGGTAGTGAGGTGGTGTTGGCTAGCAGTCTTGGTGTGCTGTGGGATGACTGTCCATGCAGGTGCACCATTGTGAGGTGTGAGTGTGACTCGGATCCAGCATGCCTACTGATGGATTGTGGGAGTGGTAGTTGAGGAGATAGTGAAGATTTAGCGTGCATTGTGCGGGGTGGGTGTGTGGATGGTGGGAGAGAGGTGGTGTGGCATGCAGAGTAGGAAGGTGGGATGGTAGTCTGGGGTGCATTCTTGTGGTTTGGAATATGATGGGGAGTGGTAGGTGCTTGGGAGGCATGCAGGACTGAGTGCTTAGTGCTCAGTGGGGTGTAGGTTCCTCAGCAGTATCAATCCCTCCAACGATTCCTGTCAGGCCCTCAGGATGCATGATGTCTAAGACCTTCTCCTCCCAGGTTGACAGGTCAAGGGGAGTAGGTGGGGGTCCACCGCCAGTCTTGTTGCGGGCGATGTTGTGCCTGGGCGCCATAGAGCGGATCTTCCCCCTGAGGTCGTTCCACCTCTTTCTAATGTCCTCCTTTGTGCGTGGGGTGCTTCCAACTGTGTTCAGCCTGTCGACGATCCTTTGGCGTAGCTCGTTTTTCCAGTCAATTGATGTTTGCTGGACTTGTGCTCCCATCAGTTGTGGCTCGACTCTGACAATCTCGTCCACCATGACCCGCAACTCATTGCCGTTGAAGCGTGGGTGCTTGTGGCATGACATGTTGTGGGGGTGCGTGCTATGCATGTGAGGTGCCGTACGGGAGGATGATTGCTGTGGCGGTACATGCAACGTTTGAATCATTGCTTTATGTGCAGTGGTTCGTGGGTCATATATCTATGGCTTGTGGTTTCGCACGGGTTTGTGGGAGTTTGAGGGTGTGTGTATTATAATGCAGATGAACAGGTGTGTGTGGTGTGTGTATATGTTTCACTTGTGGGGTATTTGGGCTGTCTAATCTGGTGTTGCCTTCTATTGGCAGTGATTTTCTAGCCCATCACGGTGGGCACCACCAATGGTTTTCTGCCATGCATATTCCGCTGTGCTGATTTGTAACTCATAATATGGTGTCGGCGTGGCGGGCCCGGTGGAAGGACAGTCGCTCTTTCGCCGTCAGTGTCAGTGGCGGCTTTAGATTTTTGGCTGTGTTTCATCAGCTTGGTGTTTGTGAATAGTAATATGGTGGACACTGTACCGCCAGCACTGGCGCGATGGTGGCAGGATTTTGCATGGTGTTCTTCCCGAAGACTGCCAAACTTGGAATGAAGGCCTCAATCTCTGACCACACATTAACTCTCAAGCCAAAGGAGGCAAGGATCATTTCAGACTCCTATATGGTAAAAATCCTACATAATGAAATTGTACATTAAAACAGTAGTCCAAAGCTTAATCTTTTGAAGTTTGAGTATGGGGTTGCCTTACTTTCTTGGATTCTAAAAATTACACCTATTAAAGAAGATGTATGTGCTGCATCAATCTGGGTTCAGAAGCAAAGTATAGTGGTCACCTCACTCTAGTTCTTATTAAGTTACACTGCCTTTGCATTGAAGGTCTACATATTCTCAAAATGGGTTACATTATATAGGTCTATGTACTCTGATACGCCATAATACCTAGCACAAAAACTGACATTCTCAGCAGACCATTCACATCCTCCTTCTTGAAACACTTTGGTACAAAAACACCACTGTATCTTTCAAAGATAATGCAACAAATATTGGAATGCCACTTCATAAAGCGCTTTTAGAAAAGATCATCTGAAATGCCACTTGTTCTAACATATTTGATGGAGGTTTTACATCAACTCCTCTCTCACCCAATGCATGGTAGAACTCCATGATACATATTTTATATAGTCTGTAAGTATATTAAACATTGCTGGTCTATTTTGCTTGTCATGGCAAAGCTGCAATAATATGCAGTCTAAAATGCTTTGACACTTAAGGTATGGTCAGAGCTGCATACAACAACTGAAATAAATATTAATAAAAGACAAAACTATGCAGTAGTGGTTAAATGTGAAAGTGAAAGAATCCTTAACAGTGCAATTCAAATTTGGGAGTTAGCACTGTGGCTTTTAGATCCACTGGATCTCTGTGGTTGCAGTTAAAATTTCTTAAGGAATGGTGTTCCAGGCCTTGAGTGAACTTCTAAAGAAATACTTTTTCAGAATTATTTTTTTCATCAAGGCTGTGGTTTTCAGCAGGACGGTATTTGTTAGAGAAATATTTTTGGGTTTCAGTGTGGAGGGCTTATATGTATTACACACAAGTTTGAAAAAGTTTATTATTTCTATTGGGAGTTGTATGGGTGTAGTGGAAACATTGCATTTTCTCACACTGAACGGTAGTATGGCCACAGCATGAAACACACAAAAGGTGATGTAATACTTGCAATTTGTCTACCGCAGGCAGTCGCTCAGCACAGCATCTCAACCCATCATTTTTTTGCATAGAATGTCACCACAGTTTAGACCCATCCATATGTAAATCAGCCTTGACTCTGCTTCTCTTTGGAACAGTCCAACTTTAAATGCCAAGTCAGGTCCTCCCTAAACTGGAATACAAGCAACCTAGGGCTGGTTTCACTCTGATAAGGGCTCATCAGCCAGTTATACCTTTTTTCCAGTGGTATAGTGAGCATGGGACCCACTTCTGGGCAGTATTACTCACTCACCAGGTTCCAATCACGGTGACAATGCTAGAATCCAACCCCAGCTGGGGCTATATAGTGTATCAAGTAATGACTGTCTGGTTCCACTGACAGCCCCCAGTGGGAAAATGGCTATGGGGTAAAACAAGTAAAAGGAGAACCTGTGACACTGCAAGAACTGCTTAACTGCGCCGTACACTGTTTAGAAGGTTGGCTCTCCATAGACCTCGATATCTTCTGTGCTGATGTAAATACACTACATAATGACAAAAAACTATTTTACCTATTATTCTCTACTTAGAGCACCACAAACAATTACTTATACTTCTGGTAAACTTACAGGTATACTCATAAACATTACATTAAAGAGAGAACCGCAAACAATGCAAGAATAACTGAAGAATTTCAGGAACTCTGGATCATACAGGTTTCCAAGTCTAAACAAATACTACTGTAGTCTCTAGGAACTTATTCCAAGGTGCTAGATACAATATGTCAAGAACACAATGACTATTCATTTCTGAACAGTTCAGAGCACTACAACAAGTGCTGGGCCTAGGGTGAAGGTCTTGAAAGTCCAACAATGTTCAAAGTCCAAAACTGAATCACGTCTTCAAGGAAGAAAGTCTTGAAATATAGCAAATCTACGATTTAATACTCACTAACCTAAGAGTTAAGTACTTAGCCTTAACAACACAAGAACTGGAATCCAAAATGGCAGCAAACTTGGTGCAAGAAGCTCAGTAGAAGCAGAGTCATAACTCATGAAGGAAAACACAGGAAGTGTTGCAGACGCCAGAATCAAGTAGTCATCAGAAGGGCTTGGAAGACAAGAGCACTGGAAGCTCTTGGCGAATCAAGAGATGATTGCAAGGAAGAGACATATGTGCAGTACTGGAACACAGGAAGGTGAGTGCAGGAGTGATGCTGCTGCACATTGGGAACAGGATCGAGTCCTAGCACTGAAGCAGATCAAGGGGGTATTTATACAATGAGCCAGGAGTGTTAGATATGGGCACATAGCCGACATGAAGGCATGGAATATTATAATGAACATGAGGTGGGGGAAAAAACGCATTTTGCATAACAGGGGGAATAGGCCTACCCAGTAGCATGTGCAAATAGTAATTGGCATATGACCATTACAACGGAACCCAAGTGCATGATGGTACAACCTAGTGTTCTTCAGAGGAAGTGTTGTTATTTTAATTGGACACATGATATGTACACGTGCAAACTGAATGGAACCTGCAGGTGCAAACTGAATGAAACTTGCAAAGAAACACAATAGGAGGGTCATTGGTTCAGACTTCAGGAGGGGGAGAAACCATAGAGTGAGCACATGCTTGAGAAGCATAACTAGGGAAACAAGCATGAAAGGGATTATTCTGGTTAGGGAGGCACCACAAAGAAAATGTGACATTGGCCTGATGGGAAAAAACAGTCATGCATAGGGCACACGATGGAGTTAGACAATCATACCCTTGCCACTTAGAGCGGTACAGGCAACAGTGAAACTAATCTATACCAGGCTAAAAAGCCCTAACTAGATCAAAACCGGTCTTGTGTTGCTTGTGTTTTGATTCCTGGAGGACCTGTAGGAAAGTACCATCTTGCCTGGCATGTTACTCCCATTTTTACTTGTCTGTCAGTTTGTTTTTGCCTGTCTCACTGGGATCCTGCTAGCCAGGACCCCAGTGCTCATAGTTTGTGGACTGAATGTGTGTCCCTGTGTAGTGACTAACTGTGTCCCTGAGGCTCTGCTCACCAGAACCTCATTGCTTATGCTCTCTCTGCCTTTAAAATTGTCACTATAGGCTAGTGACCAATTTCACCAAGTCTAATTGGCACACTGGAACACCCTTATAATTCCCTAGTATATGGTACCTAGGTACCCAGGGTATTGGGGTTCCAGGAGATCCCTATGGGCTGCATCATTTCTTTTGCCACCCATAGGGAGCTCAGACAAATCTTACATAGGACTGCCACTGCAGCCTGAGTGAAATAACGTTCACCTTCTTTCACAGCCATTTTACACTGCACTTAAGTAACTTATAAGTCACCTATATGTCTAACCCTTACTTGGTGAAGGTTAGGTCCAAAGTTACTAAGTGTGGGGGCACCCTGGCACTAGCCAAGGTACCCCCACATAGTTCAGGGCAATTTCCCCAGACTTTATGAGTGCGGGGACACCATTACACATGTGCACTACATACCTATATGTAGCTTCACAATGGTAACTCCGAATATGGCAATGTAACATGTCCATGATCATGGAATTGTCCCCCCATGCCAAATCTGGTATTGGGGTGCCAATCCCATGCGTCCCCAGGGCTCCACCATGGACCCTGGGTACTGCCAAACCAGCTCTCTGGGGTTTTCTTTGCAGCTACCGCTGCAGCCAGCCCAAAGACGGGCTTCTGCCCTCCTGGGGTCTGGGCAGCCCAGTCCCAGGAAAGGCAGAACAAAGGATTTCCTCTGAGAGAGGGTGTTACACCCTCTCCCTTTGGAAATAGGTGTTAAGGGCATGAGAGGAGTAGCCTCTCCAGGCCTCTGGAAATGCTTTGAAGGGCACAGATGGTGCCCTCCTTGCATAAACCAGTCTACACTGGTTCAGGGAAACCCCATCCCTGCTCTTGCGTGAAACTGGACAAAGGAAAGGGGAGTGACCACTCCCCTGTCCATCACCACCCCAAGGGTGGTGCCCAGAGCTCCTCCAGTGTATCCCAGACCTCTGCCATCTTGAATCCAGATGTGTGAGGGCACAGTGGAGGCCTCTGAGTGGCCAGTGCCAGCAGGTGACATCAGAGACCCCTCCTGATAGATGCTTACCTGACTAGGTGGCCAATCCTCCTCTGATGGCTGTTTAGGGTCTCTCCTGTGGGCTTTTCCTCAGATAACGAATGCAAGAGCTCACCAGAGTTCCTCTGCATCTCCCTCTTTGACTTCGCCCAAAAGGTCGACCGCTGACTGCTCCAGGACACCTGCGAAACTGCAACAAAGTAGCAAGAAGACTACCAGCGACATTGTAGCGCCTAATCCTGTTGGCTTTCTCGACTATTTCCTGGTGGTGCATGCTCTGGGGGCTGTCTGCCTTCAGCCTGCACTGGAAGCCAAGAAGAAATCTCCTATGGGTCAACGGAATCTTCCCCCTGCTAACGTAGGCACCAAACTTCTACTTCACTGGTCCTCTGGGTCCCCTCTCATCATAAGGAGCGTGGTCCCTTGAACACAGGTGCTGGATCCAAGTGACTCTGACAGTCCAGTGGTCCATCTGTCCAAATTAGGCAGAGGTAAGTCCTTGACTCCCCTCGCCAGACAGTAATCTGGTGTATTGCGTGAACTGCAGCTGCTTGGGCTTCTGTGCACTTTTGTAAGGAATCCTTCATGCACAGCACAGCCCAGGTCCTCAATACTCTGTCCTGTATTGCTCAACTCACTAAGTTGACCATCGGCTTCGTGGGACCCTCCTTTGTAGTGTTGAGATGACTGCTGTGCTCAGTCATCTGGGTAGAACAACAGCTATTTGGATCACAGGTGCAGCAGGTATCCATTGCTAGGACAGGGACAACACCGTGGGACAGCACCCTAGAACAAGGGATGACATCAGGAAGAGGTGGAACGACCTTTGGGGGAAAGTACATTCCTTTGCAACAAGACACCAGCTTGCAGTACAGAGGACTGGCGGTGGACCCCCACCTCCTCCCCCACAACTAACAACATGGGAGGAGCAAGACTTGGCGATCATGCATCCTGAGGGCCTGGCAGGAGTAGGAGGAGGATGGGACTCTGGTAAGTCAAATCTATTACTATCACCCCCCACCTGCATGCCATCACATACCCCAACCATTACCCTCACTCCCATCACACCCCACCATCACATCCCAGTCATCCCAATGTCAAGCCCTGCATGCCATACCTATGCATGGACAACTATCACTACAGCATGCACACTATAGACAATCGGCTAGCCCACCAAATAACAACACACACAAGGCAAAGCTGCCAGGGAAATAACAACCGTAGGGGGCAATCCACCCATGCATAATATGTCACACACAAAAACTATAACACTGGATTTATATCCCCACAGGACCCCCACTCAACGTCACCGGAGAGGAGGTGGCAGCCAAATCCAGTCTTCCCCCGAAGAGGCCCACAGTGATGACATCAGCTCTGCACGCCTGGATCACGATGACCAACCTGGCCCATCAGGGACCTCCGGACAGTCGGTTACCCAGGCACAGTCCCGACCCACCACAGAGCCTCCCCACTCAGGAAACACCAGCACAGCACCCACCCAGCGGGACCATCCCTCTGTCCCCAGGACACGTCAATCAACAGTGTGTCCACCACTTCAGGGACCCCAGGCAACCCCATAAACACAGGACGATCAGGAATCTGGGGTCAGTGGCAGTGGGCACACGGTCCAGGGGACAGAGGCACAGGACAACAGGGAAGCTGGGAGGACTGCTGTGTGACAGGGGGAGGACAGGCCCAGGGAAACGACTCTCCACGAGGCACTCACCAACATCCTGGGAGCATACCACCATTCCCAGGAGACCATGGGCCAGATACTGGCCAAGCTGCAAGAGTCCCAGAGGTAGCAGGAGGGACAGTACCTGGGGATCAGGGAGGTCCTGTGGGAAATCCACAGCACCTTGGACACCATTGCAGGGGTACTGGCAGACATGGCCAACATGATGAGGGAAGCAGTGGCACACCAAAGGGCCCCTGTGAATAGCCAAACCAAAGAACAGCCCTCCACCTCTGCCGGCGCTAGTGAACCGTAGGCCCCGCCACAGGGACAACAGGCCACCAGCACCCTACCCCCTGCAGAAGGAGAACCACCTCGCAAACGGTCCCTGTGATCCAGGCAGAAGCCAGAGAACATTGTCTAGACTCCCGCCAGGAAATAAGACTCTCCAGATTGTCACCCTCTGTCCCACTCTGTCACCCTGTCCACCTTGAACTGTGATTGCTCCACTTCCTATGCCCCCTTGGACAATGCACCTGGGATTCAAATAGAATGGACTCTACCCTGGACTTTCCTCCATCAGCAACCCGGCCTATTTCAATACCCCCTACACTTATTAGCACATAAATAAACACACTTGGAACAAATTCAAGTATTAAGTCTGTGAATTCTATGACAAATGTATTACCTTTACAAACTGTAAACATTGCAAATCAAATGTACTGGAATATTTACATAGGTATTACCTGCAGTGAGCAACAGTAAACACACCAGGCGCCAAAGTGGGTCACAGAGATCTGAAAATAGAGATGCCAAAGGCTACAGTAAGTGGCCATAGAAATAGGGAAATCAGGTTGCCATGTTCAATGTCAAACACAAAACTGCAATGGAAGGTGAAGTTACAGTGTCTTACCTGTGTGTCACTGGAAGTACTGTTGAATGAGTGTACTTCTGTTGTCCACATCTTTTTTCTCTGCCTCCTCTTCATTACTGTCCACAGGCTCCACCACTGCCACACGACCATCCCCAGGATCATCCTCCTGCAGAAAAGGCACCTGGCATCTCAAGGCCAGGGTGTGCAACATGCAACGATGATCTGGCACACCTTCTTGGGTGAGTAATACAGGGATCCACCTGTCAGATGGAGGCACCGGAATCTGGCCTTCAGGAGGCCAAAGGTTCTCTCAATGATCCTCCTTGTTCGCCATGTGCCTCATTGTAACGTTCCTCTGCCATTGCCCTGGCATTCCTCACTGGGGTCAGTAGCCATGAGAGGTTGGGGTAACCAGAGTCACCTGCAAATATACGAGGGATACCTGTTAGTCACACACTCACCCTTAGGACCAAACCCACACCCATATACCTACATCAACTGGGTGGGCACCATGGGCTCACCTATTAGCCACACCCGGTGCCTCTGGAGTTGAGTCATCACATATGGAATGCTGCTATTTCTCGCAATAAAGGCCTCATGCACAGAGCCAGGATACTTGGCATTGACATGGGAGATGAACTGGTCCTCCAAACACACCACCTGCACCAGTGAAAGATTTTCCTATTTCTGAACACATGTTCATTTCTCCAGGGGGGACAAATGCAATAAGTGTACCATCAATGGCACCAATGATGTTGGGGATATGTCCCTGTGCATAAAAGTCAGCCTTTACTGTGGCCAAATCCTCCACCTGAGGGAATATGATGTATCTGCACATGTGTTTCACCAGGACAGACAACACTCTGGTCAGCACATTTGAGAACATTGGCTGAGACATCCCTGATACCATGGCCACTGTCGCTTGGAAGGAGCCACTTGCCAGGAAATGGAGCACTGACATGACCTGCACTAGAGGGGGATACCTGTGGGCTGGCAGATAGCTGATACCAGGTCTGGCTCCAATTGGGAACACAGTTCTTGGATTGTGGCCCTATCAAGTCTGTAGGTCAGGATAATGTGCCTGTCCTCCATTGTCGCCAGGTCCACCAGGGGTCTGTCCACAGGGGGATGTCTCCATCTCTTATTCATCCTCAGTAGTTGAACTCTAGGGTGAATAACGGTGAGCAGAGGGTCATATTCACACATATGTCAATATTAATATGCATTTCTTCATTTACAGAAACAGTATGTGACCTCGAGAGTTAGTTGATCTGCTAATGTCTGCTGTGATGCCATTAGGTGCCATGGCCTGTTCCCCCCTGAAATGGAAGCTGCCTGACCTGTGAGGAGGGACAAGTGGAAATGAGGTCATTCCGCTGGCGTTATGCACTGTTGCAGTCGGCGGTCAACACTGCATTGGTTATCATTGGGCCCTATGGGTTCCAGGAGTCAATGGCAATGTATGCCTACTGTGACGGTATGCACCGTCGCAGACGTGACCGCCATTTTCTATCTGTTCACTCACTTGCTACCTGACCTTCGACAGGAGAGGACCTACACTGCAAGTGCTGCTGTGACCTGTGTCTGGAAGCGACAATGGCTCATATGTCTGGGGAAAGGGCCCCGCCTTCACTTCGGAGGAGTTGGAGGGACTAGTGGATGGGGTCCTACCCCAGTACACTTTACTCTATGGTCCTCCAGACAAACAGATGAGTACACTGTGAGCATGATGCATGGCCCATGAATGTATGGATTGCTGTGTGTGTAAGCCCCGTGTAGGGTGGGTTCTGAGGGGCCCTGGGCACAGTGCTGCATGTATGGTGGGGAATGTATGTGCGTAAGGGGATGGGAGGGATATGGTGGGCCATGAGTATGACAGTCCGGTATGACTAATCCCTTTTCTGCTGTATTTTTTCTGCAGGTCAGCGCCCATCAGAAAAAGTATATTTGACATGCCATCACCAAGAAGGTGCGGACCCTGGGGGACTTTGACAGGTGGAGTACCCACTGCCACAAACGGTGGGAGGACCTGCGCAGCTGGGCAAGGAAGACGGCGGAGGCCCAGGTGGGGCTGGATTCCCAACGAGGAAGGGGTCCCTGTCATGCCCTGACTCCCCTAATGTTCCGCATCCTGGCTGTGGCCTAACTGGAGTTGGATGGGCCTTTGAAGGCATCACAGCAGCCACAATGGGGTGAGTACAGAATCAGAATCATGACTTTGTGTGCATTTAGCTTTTACCTGGGTGGGGGATGTGGGCTGTGGGTGCCCCTAGGCCAGAGCGAACATGGCAGGGTATGTTCAATGATGGGCAAGATCAGATGCACTCCAACCCCAATAGTGTTAGTGGGCATCTACTACTGGGCAGGGTCCTATGGGTTTCAGGTACGCAGTTAATAGCTTTAGGCATTGTACCCCATGGGCTGGTGACTAGCATTGTAACTGATAGTGCATGGCCTATTGCATTGGGCTGCTCCCTGTTTGTACGCCAACCGGAGTGTTGTTGCTGGCACTGACCAAGTGTATCCTCTGTCTCCCCCCCCCTCTTGTTTTGTCACCCTGTCCTTCTGTGCATTAGCATAATCTGGGGGGGAGCAGAGGCACCAGCGACAAAGGGAGATGAATCCCACATGGAGGACAAATCCACTCACGGTGAGGACACCAGTGGGACAGAGGGCGAGGGGATCACCACAACGGAGACAGGAGGGGACAGTACTGACAGCGACTCCTCCTACGATGGCAGCTCCCTGGCGGTGGCAGACACCTCTGTGCCCACCCCAACAGCAGGTACAACCACCACCCCTGTATCATCACCACCCTCCCAGCAGCCCCTCAGCGTGTTTCCCGTGCCCGCTCACCCAGGAGGGTGGGCATCTCCTTCACCCCAGCACCTCAGGCCCTGCCCCAGTCAGCTCTGCTGCCCTCAGTTAGGAGGCTATTGACCTCCTGAGATACCTCTCTGTTGGGCAGTCAACGATACTGAATGCCATCCAGGGTGTAGCAGGGCATTTACAACAAATAAATGCATACATGGAGGGCATTCACTCTGGCATGGCGGCCCAACAGAGAGCATTCCAGGCTCTGGCCTCTGCACTGATGGCAGCCATTGCCCCTGTTTCCAGCCTCCCCCTCCAACTTCCTCTACCCAGTCCCAATTCCCTCAACCCCAGCCTATACCAAGCACACCATCAGACCAGCAATCACCCAAATCAACACACAGAAGTGGCTCAGGCAATCACAAGCACCACACTTCATCTCACAAGCACTCACACAAGTACCATCCCCATGCAGACACACCAACATCCACTGCCTCCACTGTGTCCCCCTCCTCCTCCTCCTCCTTGTCCACCACCCTCCCAGTAGCATCTCCATTCACACCTGCATGCACTACATCCTCATCCACTACCTCCCTCACCAGCATGCCTATCACTACACGTCCCTGACTGGCAGTCACCACCCCCATCCATGCACACATCCCCTGTGTCCTCTCCCACTGTGTCTGTGACCGCTCCTCCCGAAGTACATAAACGCAAGCACACAGACACCCAACAGGCATCCACCTCACAACAGCATCCAGCACCTGCATCCAAACACAGCAGACTGACACCTCCTACAACCACTCTCTCTTCCTCCACTCCCAAACCTTCACCCTCTTCCTGCCTCAGTGTCCCTAAGAACCTTTTCCTCGCCACCATTGACCTATTCCCTACCCCTCCCCCCATGTCCTTCACCTCGGGCCAGGGTGGCTAGAATCCAGCCCAGCACCTCAGCCACCCAGTCCATGGCCATTGTGGTTTCTGCAGCTGTGAGAGGCTCCAAGGAGGCACCCGTCAGCCCAGCCAGTGTGCCAGCAAAACCTGCCAAGGCCAAGAAGAGTCTGCCACCTGGCAAGGGCAAGAAGGGGACAGCAGCTAGCAAGGGGAAAGAGGCTCAACTAACCAGCAAGGCCAAGTCAAAGACTCCAGCTGGTAGAAGCAAGGAGGCACCACCATCTGCCGAGGGCAGGAAAGGGTACAGAACACCAGCCATGGAACTTCAGCAGTCCGAGATTGCAGGTGAAGGCCTGGAGGCTACCACCACAACTGCCAGCACTGCCACCTGCACCGTGGCCAGCACTGCCACCTGCCCTGCCGCCAGCAGCACCACTGCCAGCAGCAGCAGCCCCAGTGGGCAGCCGTCAAAGGCTGCAGGTGAAGGCCTGGAGGCTACCACCACCACTGCCTGCACAGCCACCTGCACCATGCCCAGCACTGCTACCTGCACCATGCCCAGCCCTGCCACCTGCACCGTGGCCAGCACTGTCACCTGCCCTGATGCCAGCAGCACCACTGCCAGCAGCAGCAGCCCCAGTGCGCAGCCGTCCAAGGCTGCAGGTGAAGGCCTAGAGGCTACCACCACCACTGCCTGCACCGCCACCTGCAGCGCAACTGGCATACACTGAGCAGCCGTCACCTCCGGAGAGCAGTGTGGAGTGGTGACTACATGGGCTGCAGTGCGTCCTGGCCCCTGCAAAAGCTGTCATTGTGACACCCAGGTGAGAGACTGTGACCTTGCACTCCAAAACATCTGTATCACAAGGCGCAATGCCCCCTCCAGAACCAGTGGAAGAAGGCATCCACTCAACCCCTCCTTGCCAGATGAAGCACACTGGGCACAAGGCCCCCTCCAGAACCAATGGAAGAAGGCATCCACTCAGCCCCTCCTCACCAGGATGAAGCACACTGGGCACAAGGCCCCCTCCAAAACCAATGGAAGAAGGCATCCACTCAGCCCTACCTCGCCAGGATGAAGCACACTGGGCACTAGGACCCCTCCAGAACCAGTGGAAGAAGGCATCCACTCAGCTCCTCCTTGCCAGGATGAAGCACACTGGGCACAAGGCCCCCGTCGAGAACCAGTTGAGAAGACATACACTCCAGAGACTGTATCTTTACACTCCCAAGGACCAAGCAGTAGGCAAACCACCCACTTGAGAGACTGTGGCCTTGCACTCCCCAGGACCAAGAAGTGGGCAAACCACCCACTTGAGACTGTGGTCATGCACTCCCCAGGATAAAGCAGTGGGCAAACCACCCACTAGAGAGACTGTGGGCTTGCACTCCCCAGGACCAAGCAGTGGGCATGGAACCCCCTCCAGGAGCAGTGGCGTTGTACCATCTTCCAGCTGAGGTGCCCCCCATTCCCCGTTCCCCTGAGGTGCCTGTGTGTTTTCGACCTGATGCCCCTGCAGTGTTCTCTCCGTATTGAAGCAGGAGTCAAGTGTGGCCTTGGTCTACGTGTTTTGGCCCAGTAGGCCACGGACAATTTTTGTGTGGACATTGGACGTCCTTTTGTATATATTGTATGTATTTTGCAGACTGTTTTTTCGTTATGAATGTATTTCTTAACATTACAAATATTACACTAATTTTACTCCATTCCTTTTGTCCTTGCGTTATTCCAGAGGGTTACGGGGTGTATATGTAATGTTGTTGCATGTGTTTGTGAGTATAGTGTTGGGGGTGAGTGCGGGGTGGAGGTGTTGCGTGTGCATGTCACTCTCTTTTTCCTCCCCCTTCCCCTGTGTGCTAGGTGCACAACTCACATCAAGACTATGAACTCACACACATATGCTCATCTGAATCCCTAAAGTATTATTTGTCAATATTCTAATACTGCTAATCGTTTTCTGACATTTTCTTTGGCCTCATTATCACCATAATAGCAACATCTGAAATTATATCATTGATAACCACACTGTGCATGATGGGGGCACAGGAAATAGTTACTTTAGGGCAGGAGTCATAGCTACTTGGGCTAAGTATAACTAGTGAACTTCAGTCCTTCTGTTTATTTACAATAGTATGTATGCCTGACATTTTCACATAACTAATAATGACTCTTTAACATTTATTTTTTCCAAGGAATTTATATGTTTTTTTTACACATTCATAAGAAAACAAAGCTTAAAATGAAGTTAGAGTTAGGCATTTTAATAATATAAATACTGTTTAAAAAAAACAAAAACAAAGAAATTCATTAATTCCAATTTACTGAGCAAACTATAATATCTGGCTCTGTCATGCACTGCTTTTGAAATAGAGCTATGCTTATGTGATATTACATCACTTATATTATGTAAAATGATACATGACACATAAGTGAGGCTTCTGCTGGAGCTAGCTCTCTCATTGGCTGGCCGCAATTGAAAAGAAATTGTTGCAACAGCCTTACAGGACTCTGGGGACTTATTCCCCTGTCCTTAAAAAAAGTTTAAAAAAAGATTTAAGGGCAAGAAATGGACACTCTACATCCAGACCTTGAGGGGTAGGTGTTTCCCTGGGGATCCAACTAAACATTCGTGCCCAGAATGCCCTGCAAATCTCAAAGTTGGTTAAAATCTTGCATTTTCCTCATACTTCTATTGAAGAAAGTTCCAGAATCTATAAGGATCCTCAAAGTTCCAAGCATTCTTTCCACATTTCTCTCAACAAGAACTGTACCCCCCATTTGTGTGGGTGTTTCAATGCCCACAAAAGGAAAGGCACCAAAGCGCAAAGTGGAGAAATCAAATTTTCACCCTAAAAATGACCAATTTTGGTGATGTGAATAGCTGCAGAATTTGGGCAAGGACTCGGCTACCATACAGGGAAACCTACTAAACCCAAATAGTCCTGAACACTACAAACCCAGGGAATACCAGGGTGGTAGGACATATATGGTTCTCGCTATCTTTTCTTACCCAGAATTACCTGCAAACCTCAAGCGTTGAGTAAAATCATGCACTCTCTTCATATTTCTATGAAGGAATGTTGCTTCTCTGAATCTGCAGGGATCCACAATTTGTGTGGTTGGGTCTAGCAGCCATAATGAACAAACCAAACTGGAGAACCTTTGTAAAACAATGATAACTTCATTGGTCACAGTTTTCATCTGCAGAATATGAGAAATTGAGAGACAGAAATATCATGGTTATTTTTGCACTGTTGAAGGATTTCATAGAAACATCTCAGATGTCTGTCAGCTTGGTCATCCCTTTGAGTTTCCAACTACCCAATCCCTTCTATGTACTCATTTTCTTCAGTGTACATCCCACATGATAGGAGTGTTGTTTGGTGATAGTTGTGCCCAATTCTACTCCATGTGTGGCTTTCTTTTTACTTAATCTGTAGGAACAGGCTGTATGTGAGAGTTCACTACATTTATTTGAGTTGTCTAGCAGTGTTTACAGAGCTGTGGGAAAGAGATGCCATCATCACAACGATACCTTCACAACTTGCCCACTGAAATTTAAAAGTGACATCGTCCACAATAATATCCCTAGAGCTTCATATAATGTCCAAAGGAATTGATACAGACCCCGAAAATGAGCATACATTCTTACCTCATCCAAAGAGATTATTTTATATAGTGCTCCGATTCCAAGAAATTAATCAGAAGGTGTCTCATATTTTTCCGGTTTATTTGGAACATCATAGTCAGCCCAGCAAGATTTTTATCATAGAATTGCCTACGGTTCACTTTGACTAACATCCCCACAGACTTAAAACCCTTCTTCAGCTGCACTTCTATCATCCTTTTCAAATCCTTGTCAAATGCTTAAACTGGAACAACTTGTACCAATTAATCTGGAAGTCTGCACACTCACCACATATACAGTCTATCATGTCTATAGTGGATATCTGCTTTATGCAAGAGGTTTCTTTTGTACATAGGCACTGCCATCCCATTCCATATTTCAGTGGAAATCCTGAACCATTGGGTTGAGCAAAATATAAACTATGCTGGCATAATTCACGTATTTTGGGGATTTTTTTGTTATGCAAAATTCTTCAAATTACACAATTATGCCACTTTGGGTAATTATGCATCATTCTTGGTAAAAATACAGCAAACATGCTATTTATGGTAAATTATTACCAGGAACGCAAAGGAACAACAAAACTCAAGCTGCTGTTCAAAATGCTTTTGTTTTTTTTGCACTTTTATTAGTACAAAATGCATCCCTGCACCAACATTTGACTGGAGGATGCATTTTGAGCTTAAATATAGCACTAATGATAGATTTGTATTTTACATAATTTTGCTGACAATTTTTATAATTACTCAAAAGAAAATTAGATGAATTTTGCACGATCCTACTTGTGATCCAGCAGGCCTGAGACTCCATGGGCAATGCAAGCAGCAGGGAGCCACCCCTCTAAATAAATGTCTACAATAATGCCCAGATTCACCTTGTTACTGGCCATAACCTCTGCATATATTACCCTAATCCAAGCAACAAAAGCTAGTCAGAAACCCATCTTTCTGATAAATTCGAATTTGATGGATTTAAATGTCATTTCGGCATCTAGCGACAGAATGGCAATCAGGTCAATAAGCAGACAAGAACATTTCAAGCAATTGTGTAGGTGTCTAAGTTTCAACCTGACAACTTTCTCTAGCAAAAAAACAAGTTGCTATAGGTGGGCATGTTCAGTTGTTTTCTTTAGAAGTTGGTTGGCAAGAATATTTACTAACATCTTAGAGTCTGGTTTTATCAATAATATCAGGCGTTACGTTTCACGTTAATCACTTTTTTCCCCTTAATTATGGAGCAATACCGTTGTCATTATACAAAGATCCGTAAATTAGGACCCCTCCTCAAAACCCCTTTGAACATGACAAGCATTTGATTGGATGTGTTGGTCTTGGGTCTTTTAAGCAACTCTACTGAAAATCTCTTCAGACCCAGTGTTTTCTCGTTTTGGAGAATAGCTGAGACCTACACTACTAGTTTATCAATCTCTACTTTCTCATTGGCTGGAGTTTCTTGGCATGAGAGTATGAGGTAAACTGCTCCAGCGTCCACTCACTTTCATGCATGTATGTCTCAGAAAACCACTTATACTTCCAGAGAGAAACCTTGGCCACTGCCTTTCTGATTCAACACATTTGATACTTGGTACAGATCTATTCTTTTTATCACTTTTATTAAGACATGCCATCACTTTAGCTGCTATGTGTCACATATCATACAATCTCCTCTAGTAGCTAAGGAACTGTTTTCTAACCTCTGTGACAGCATAGTTATTATACTCTTCTCTTTCTACTGTATATGTACGCATATCTTCCTGGCATATTTCCAGTTTTCTGTTTGCCTCTTTCACTATTAATATCTCATTCACATTGACATCTCTTTTAGGCCCAAGCACCATGCAGAAACAGTCCTCATCGCAGCCACAGAAAACATCTGCATGATCCTGGACAGAAGAGACACAGCTACCCTCATCCTGTTGGATTCCTGTGCTGGATTTGACACAATCTCACACTACAGTCTCATCAGGTATATCTGATATCAGAGTCCTCGAAAGTCTTCAAACTCATTATAGTGCCTCAAGGTTCGTCCCTCAGTCCTACCCTCTTCAACACATACCTGACCCTCATGGCCAGTGTAATCCACTCTATTACACATCAGTGTCTCTTCCTCTCTTCTTCAATTCTGCAAGCAGCTGAAGAACTGACTGTTCGAGTAACCCTGATAGTGAGGCCAGACTAGGCCCCCACACCTGCTCAGTGACTGGATACCCTTATAGGTGAACTGTTCTCTACAAATAAAAAACAGATATCACAACAAACCATACTTTAACCTTGCTGCCATTTCAACAGTTTTGATGACTTCTCAGAGTATCACATGTAACACAACCATGCCTATCCCTTACGTAAAATAAGTATCTGTCAATTTATTAAAGAAGTCCACCGTTTCCTGAACTTTTAATTCCCAGGGTTCTAGTTTTTCAACCTTCAATATGTAATACTCACTTTGGTACCCTTGAATATGCTTATCGTTGCACAGTCTAATATTTAGGTGGCTAAGTATTCTGACTACTTAAGCTAATGGCGCTGCAATGAGGAAATCGAAAATAATCACGATTCAAGAATGAAACATGCTTTGAGTAAAATAAGTTTTGCGTTACTAGTACATTCATGGTTCTCCAGTTATCTATCAACAATTGTAAAACTTTTCAAGGTGGTCTCCCAATTTCCATCTTTTCAAATGTTTAATGGGCCTATCCCTTACATTAATTATTATTAGAACATTAGAAGGTTGGCAGCTCCATTGAAAACAATGGAGTGCTGCGGGCTTTTGCAGGCCGGTAAAAGCCCGCAGTGCCAACATTACAATGTTCACTTTGTTCACAGGAACAGCTGTGAACAAAGAATCACGGAGCCCGAGGGGATTTTAATCCCCTCGGTCTCCGTGAGCAATTTGTTTTTTTTAATAGAACATTCTGCCCTGAGTGGCAGAATGTTCTAATAGCCTTAGAACCCGCAGTAGCGGGCTCTACTAGCTATTAAAGGCCCTTTCCCTTGCTAAATGCCCTCGCCTTCGGCTCGGGCATTTAACACGGGAGCAGGCCTTTACTGCGGGTTCTACTGGCTATATTATGTTTAAATCCCTACTAGCATTATATTAAATGCCAGTTATTGCAACTTCCGAGGGAAATAACAAATAACTCACTACTCCACATCACGTTGACTGCAACATAATTGCCATAGTCATCTAGTTGTATAATTTCCACCACAAATGTGGCAGTAGGGTTGCTACTCCTTTGTCTACCAAGAAAGGAGCGTGCATTCCTAATCAAATGTGTTTTCTGCACTTGGATGATATTGTGCTGTGCCTGTGCAGCATTGTGCCTCTTCAAAGTTTTCACTTTGATATCCACACCTTTAATAGTTCATTTATATTTGTCTGCAGTCACGTTACTTCACATTTTCAGAATACATAGTCCATATCAGGGAGTATTTCCACTGCATTTAATCTAGGACTGGCCAGAATTTCAATTACGCTGGAGTAATTGTAGTAAATTCCATAATTGTGTGTCACTCTTTCATGTGGAATGACCAATAGTTACGCTATTGTGCCTCCTTGCATGTTTAAGAGTAATTTGGGTGGTATCCTACGGGAGAACACCATTAGCGATCACTATTTATGTTCTGCTGCACACCCACCCTTTAATTTAATCCACCCAACTCACCACTTCATAGCTACCCATTACCCCAATAACAAATGGCAAGCCGCCTCAGCATTTTCTAAACACAACAGCGATTTGTACTTACGATTATTTGATGAACACCCCCTTTTGAGACAGAATGATAGAATGATCTTCACAGAATTATAGATCCCTCCTTTAAGTGTTTAATAGCTAGTAGTCCCCTCTGCAGAAGATTCAGTAAAATCACTTCCATTTTACCCTTGTGAGTCAAACCAAATTCTGTACTACAATTTCCATAGGTCACTTTTATCTAACTATCGGTGTGTACCTCAGGAATCTAAGTAAATCTGAGTCAGCCATTATGGCTTCTGACATCTGATCACCAACATTTTTATGTTCTGTAAACAATTTCTATACTATGCCAGTCCCCTTAGTGTATTCCAGTGCCTGAATTATGCAGCATCACCCATGGACTCTCACCTAATTTCTTCTGAATACTCCATTCTTTAAACCCAGAAAGGTATGCTGATGTCTTTCTGCTAGTTTCTCCATCCTTATTGATCTCCACTCTTTCACCTCTGATAGTAAGTCAGGCATGCCAAGAATAGTCTCAAGCCAACACAATAGAGAAGTCTGAGATAAGCATCTCCTCAATATTGTACTCACTCTCTATACCAGACAGAGGCATAGCACACCTACAACAAAACACTGGGCAAGACCAGGGGTATAGTGGAGTGTACTTTCTGGGTCCTCAAGTTTTGCTTCTGCTGTCTCGACATGTCATGCAGCCGATTGCTATACTCACCTACTATGGTGTGCAAAATAATCCTGGCATGTTGCATACTACACAATATATGTGCAAAGTACTAATGAACCAGGAGATGTGCCACTGAGGAGCCAGAAGCAATGGATGAGGTTGAAGATGAGGACAGAGGAGGAACTGAACAAATAAATTGCCAGGACACGGAGGCGCAAAAAAATTGTACATTTTTTTTTAAAAATAAATTTATTGTGTCCGGATGGACTTAATTTTGATTTATGGATTGATGCCTGCAAACTGTAAATACATGTTTATACACTAGCTTTGTGTTACTAATTTCAAATCTCAATCACTGTAAATGTCACAACACTTACATATCCTCAATTATAGTAAGCCCTATTCCAAAGGTATCTTTCTGGGTGTTACACTCACCACATCATAACATAATCTTGACCTAAATTAGTGTGTGTATCATCACTATGTGACAGATGAATGTGCTTGGGAAGACATGCACCAAATAAAGATAGCTTTGTGGGACAGTGTGAACAGGTTGGGAGTATGTGTGCTGCTACAGTGTACTGGCCATCAGACAACCTATACAATCCAAAGGGAGTATAAATATAAACAGTGTGCAACGACTGCATGTGTGTGGTGTACTTTTGGACTTAGCCCTTTTTGCAGGGTTATCACCAAACCTTTTGCCTTCTTATTCCTATTTTTTCTGAGCTGTTTTTGTTGGCCTCAGGAGTCTGGGCACTTTACCACTGCCAACCAGTGCTAAAGTCCATATGCTCTCTGTCTAAAAGGTATTGGTGATTGGTTTATCCATGATTGTCATATTTGATTTACTAGTACCAGGTGTTCAGAGGGCCCGTAAATCAAATGCTACTAGTTGGCCTGCAACACTGATTGTGTCCTGCAAACCTCTCAGACCTGTCATTTCAATGTCTGTGTGTGCAGTTGTAAACTGCCAGGTCGACCTGGCAAGTGCAACCACTTGCCATGCCCAAACCTTCCCTTTTATTACATGTAAGTCAACCCTACGGTAGACCCAAGGCAGTCCAATGGGCAGGGTGCCTTGTATTTAAAGGTAGGACATGTACTGGTGTGCTTCACATGTCCTGATAGTGAAATACTGCTAATTTAATTTCTCACTATTGCCAGACCTATCTCTCCCATAAGGTAATGGGGATTGCCTTAAAATACCTTTTAAGTGTAATTTTTCCTTTGGAGCAGATAGAGATTTGGAGTTTGGGGTCTCTGAACTCACAATTTAAAAATGCATCTTTTAGTGAAGCTGGTTTTTTAATTGTAAATTTGAAAGTGAAACTTTTAGAAAGAGGGCATTTTCTTGCTTATCCATTCTGTGCCTCTGCCTGTATGCTGAATACACATCTGGGTCAGGATGACAATTGGGCTGTTTATGCATTCACTCTAGACAGTCACGCAAAGGGAGCTAAGGTGTGCCCTGCATATCCTGATGGCCCATCACCATACTGATGGGTCTTCCTGAGCTATTGTGGTGGGAGGAGCTGACATCTACACCTGAAAAGGGATGTGCCTCTCCTCATACAAAGCAGTCTCCAACCCCCTGCAGAGTGCCTGGTGCCAGGGCAGGCAAACACAGGGTCTTGTGCACTACAAAGACTTCTCTTTGAAGTTTGCCTACTTCAAAGACAGAAATGGGTATGAGTACTAGACCTGACACCACACAGTTAAAATCCTTCTGGACTGAGGACATTCTGCCAGGAAGAAGAGCTGGATGCTGTAGGAGGGACTGCCACTCTGCCTGTTGCTTTGTTGTGCTGCCCTGATGCTTGCCGCTTCTGTCCTGAGAGTAAAACAATAGGACTTGGCTTTCTACATCCTGCTTCCAAGGGTTCTCTAAGGGGGACGCATGCACTGAGCTTGCCTCCTGTTAAGAAGTCTCAGGGACATCAAAGACATAGGTGGTCATTACAACCTCAGCGGTCTTTTTACAAGACCGCAGAGGGACCGCCGTGTGGAAGACCGCCAGTGGTGGCGGTTTGCCGCTCAGCCTATTATGACCGTTGGCAGCTCTCTGTCCTTTTACGGATGGAGAGCCGCCAGCAGCTATACTGGCGAGAGGCGGGGAATTGGAGGTTGCTCCACCTCCACGGCAACAGAACACCGCCCAGCGAATCATGTCCTGTGATTCGCCGTGGCGGTGTTCTGTTGACGGTGTGGTGTCGGTGGAACAGCCCCCAAGGCTCCCGTCCCCTCCCGGAGGATCGGCGGAACAGGTAAGTCGATCGTCCGTTAGGGGAGGGGGTGGGGGGTGTTGTGTGTTGTGTGGGTGCATGGGGGTGTGTGTCTGTGTATGTAGAGGGGCTGTGTGAGTGCGTGTATGCTTGCGGGGGTGTTGCGTGTTTTCGGAATGAGTGCGTGTATTTCTGTGGGTATGTCTGTATGGATGTGTGCGTGTATGTTTGTATGGGGGTGTGCGTGTCTGACTGTGTGTGTGGATGTAGGGATGTATGTCGGCGTGTGTGCGTGTATGTGTGTAGGTGGTGCCTGCGTGCGTGTCGTGTGGGTATGGGTGATGTGATGTTGGGGGTCGGGGTGGAGAGGGGGGCCCTGCCACCTTTGGGGGGTGGCAGTGGTGGTGGGGGGTGTAGGGGAGGGAGTCAGAGTGGGGGGTGGAGGGTAGTGGAGACCCCTATCAGTGCACGGGAAGGAATTCCCTGGTACTGATAGTGCTTACCGCCATGGATTTCATGGCGGTTCAAACCGCAGGAAATCCACGGCGGTAAGCCGGGTCAAAATACCGCCGGCGGTATAGTGATGGCCGCCGGGCTGGAGACCCAGGTTTCCAGCCCGACGGGCGGAACGGAGAACCGGCGGATGACCATGGCGGTAACCGCCATGGTCATAATAAAAAAAAAAAGACCGTCAGCCTGTTGGTGGTCTTACCGCTGCTTCTCCGCCTTCCGCCAGGGTCATAATGACCCCCATAATCTGCCAGTGCGGGGACTCTTCTCCTGGGAGTCCTAACTTTGCGAATGGTGCCGGCTTCAGTCCAAGGGGCCTTGGAATTGCAAGCTGGTGATCTGAAGGATAAAATCCACGCATCAATGCGCCATGACCGAAGAATCAACGCAGCTGGGGGAGTCGATGCAGCTCCTGTCTCAAAGCTGCAGAATCAACACTGTGACTGTTTCACCACAGTCCCATCAACATGGCACGTCTGGATTTTCCACGCATCGTCCCTGGGCCCCAATTGTTTACCACATGTCTGGAAATCAACACATCACCTTTCCTGTGGGGAAAGAATCAATGCATCTCTTCCCCTGCTAGTAAGGAGTGACGCATCATCTCACCTGCAAAGAAAAAATTGACACATCACCTCCCCTGAGCAGTAATAAATCAACACATTGCTTTGCTTTTCCGGTGTCTCACCTCCCCTTTGGCCGGCATTGTCTTTGTTTTTGATGCATCCCAGGTACTTTGTACTAAAGAGATACATCAATTGATTCCTATGTGTTGGGAAGTGGATTATTGGTGTGGGCAGGTACGTAACTACACTTAGCAATAGGCCACAAACCCCCAATAGGTCCAGTAAGGGTCTCAATAAATTAGTCCCAGCTCAATCCTTGGTAACTTAGCAACAAGCAGTAGGCTTATCTTAGGAGACAGGTTGTAAAGTATTTAAAAATCACAAAACAGTAAATAGGTAAAACACAAACACAATGAAAATCCAACACCAATTTAAAAAAATAGAGTATATTTTTATCTTTAAAATGACACTAAAACAATACAAATCCAATAAAGAGAATCGGAGACTTGCATTTTTACAGAGCAAATGTTTTTTAGTGCATAAAAACTAAAAATGCCAATCTGGACATCTGTTCGCACTCAACTGGGGCAAAGTCAAAATTTGAGGCCAACCGAGATGGAGCCCTGCTCGGCTACAGTGAGCGGGAGGCCTCGTTCAAAGTTTTACCTTCAAACTTAGGGCCTGATTTTAACCTTGGCGGACGGCGGAGGCCGTCCGCCAAGGTTCCGCCGCCAAATGACCGCACCGCGGTCACAAGACCGCGGCGGCCATTCTAACATTTCCTCTGGGCCGGCGGGCGCTCTCCAAAAGAGAGCCCGCCGGCCCAGAGGAAATGCCCCTGCAACGAGGACGCCGGCTCAGAATTGAGCCGGCGTAGTTGCAGGGGTGCGACGAGTGCAGTTTGCACCCGTCGCGTATTTCAGTGTCTGCATGGCAGACACTGAAATACTTTGCGGGGCCCTCTTATGGGGGCCCCTACAGTGCCCATGCCATGGGCATGGGCACTGCAGGGGCCCCCAGGGGCCCCGCGGCACCCCCTACCGCCATCCTGTTCCTGGCGGGAGACCCGCCAGGAACAGGATGGCGGTAGGGGGTGTCAGAATCCCCATGGCTGCGGAGAGCGCTCCGCAGCCATGGAGGATTCCCCCGAGCAGCGGAAAGTCGGCGGGAGACCGCCGACTTTCCGCTTCTGACCGCGGCTGAACCGCCGCGGTCAGAATGCTCGTGGGAGCACCGCCAGCCTGTTGGCAGTGCTCCCGTGGTCGGTGGCCCTGGCGCCCACCGGCCGCCAGGGTCAGAATGACCCCCTTAGTCTTTTTTCTTGATGATTTTCTTCACTAGGACGAAGTCACAAGTCGGATCTGACCTCCCTGGAGCACTCTTTCGATAGGCATCACAGGAGACCTCGGTCAAGGAATTTACGTTTGGACGTAAATGTTTTTTCGTGATGGAAATCTTCATCTGGGATGGACTTGAAATTGAAGTCGACCTCCCTGAAGCCCTTGTCAGATATACTGCCCTGGAAGTCTCAGTCAACTTTTTATGTTCGGACTTAGAAACGTTTTTGGAGCTTTTTTCTCTCAGCTGTGACCCTCCACAGTAAGCCGATTTTTAGTCGACGTTGTCAGATTGGCTTTCCAGGAGCCCCCAGTGAAATTCTGGAAGTCTGGGGCTTTGGAGCTTTTCAGTGGGATAAACCTGCAAGTCGGGCTGGGTTGCAGTCGACATAAGCTGGGTTTCCAAAGTTTCTCCAAACTTCTCCAAATTTCTGGATCTTCTTCCAGAAGGTGTTAAAAGGTCTTTTAGGAGTCCACAACTCAGCCCAAGGTTCCAGAAGCTTTGAGTTGCTCCTTGACGGTTAGGACTCTAACTCTCAGAATGCACCTGGCTCAAATCCAAAAATAGCCACTGGTCAGCTGGTCAGTTTATTCAGGGATTGATGCCGGGGACTCTTGTCAGCTACGTTCTACCTGTAGCACACAGCGAGTACCTTCTTGAAGCAGCAGAAGACAGGCAAGGTCCTTTAGTGATGAAGCCCAAGTGTTCAGCTGGTGCAGTCCTTCAGAGTGCAGTGTCCAGGTGCAGGTCAGGGATCCAGCATGGCAGTCCTTTTTCTTCTTGTCTTCTCTCTTTTAGGGATCTGAGGTGGGGTGCAGCTCTGCCGGTTTTATTCTTGTTCCTTGTGGTAGAAAGCAGAGGGGACTCTGTCCAATTGCGTGCAGGCCACCACCCTTTTGAGTGACCACTTCCTGGGAAGAGTGGCAAAAATCAATTTCAGGGAGGATCATTCTCCAAAAATCCAAGATGAAAAAAATTAAATCTTAGAGGTTACGTCTGGCTGAGCCCACCCACTGGTTTGGCTAGGTTTCCCTTTGGACACTTGTTTCTAACCCTCTTTTAATCTAATCAAGGGTTACCTGGCTGTCTGGGTCTGCAGGAAATGGGGGAGGTACAGTTACTATCCTAAATGTCCTTCCCTCCAGTGAAGACCAGTTCGGCTGCTTCTCCCCCGTCCTGTTCCATCATCTGCTGAAGCAGATCTCCTCCCACCAGTGGCTTCCTTTGTGTCAGCCCAACCACTTCACACCTCATCAATTTAGCCTGTCTCAGGCTGCCAAGAGGCTGACCAATTAGAAAAGAGAACTACACAGCTGAAGTTGGTACATTTTAGGAAGAGTTCTAAAACTCATTCTAGGTACAAGTTATATTAAATTCAACAGTTGCAAGTTGTTGGATGTATTATAACTTTTATTTTGACAGTAAACATGTCATATTTAGCTCCTTTTTATGGAAAATAAAACTGTATTACTTTAAAATAATGTCTCCCCATGTTAGCTAATAGAGCCCATTCACTACTATGGGGAAAACAAATTTAGCTATTTTTCCCTCACCAGGGCTTATCAAACATTTTTCTAAAGTCCCTGCTTACAGCTGCAATGCACCCACCCTGTGGGCACCTAGGGCATACCTTAAGGGTGACTTATATGTAAGAATAAGGTAGCTTAGGACTTTGAAAGTAATTTTAATTCCAAAGCTGAATTTTGGGTTAACTTTAACTTTAAAGCAGCTACCAAGGTAATCCTGCCTTTAGCCGGTTCTGTGCCGGGGACATAAAGGTTACGGCCCCCGGCACAGTGCTCCTGTGCCGAGGACGTAACCATTACCGCCTGGCACTAGAGCTTGGAGAGAGCACTAGCTCTCCCTCCGTGTGCTTCCCCTACCTCCTATGGCAGGGCTGGAAGGGGAATAGCTTCCCCTTTCACCCCGACCCCTCTGACTACCGCAGTGTTGTCTAATGACGTCAGCACGCAATCGTATGCTGACCTCATCAGAGGTCACCTCCCATAGCGTTGGAAGCATGCTTACGGCGCGATTCAGAAGAGAAATGCTGAGCATTTCTCTTCCGGTCAGGAGGAGGGGCAGGCAGAGGCATGAAAGGAAAGGAAAGGCCTTTCCTTTCCTTTCATGTCTCTGCAAGCATTTCTGCTGCCCGATCCCGATGCGATCAGGCAGCAGAAATGCCCACTAGTCACCAAGGATTTTTTTTTCTAGACTTACTCATAAGAGGAAGGGCCCTTTGGGCAAGGGCCGCTCCCCAGGGGGCCAAATTATTTTTAGGCAATTTCGGCCTAAGAAAATAGGGCCAATCTGACCCCGGGGGGCAGAAAACCCCTAGACACTCCGGATCATTTTTTTGTTTATTTTTTTATATTTGGGGAGGGTCGCTCCCCGTGGGGGGGGGCAAATTACTTTTAAGCCATTTCTGCCGGGGGGGGGCAGAAACCACTAGACACCAGGGACTTTTTTTTTTTAATACTTACGTATAACGGGAGCGGTTCCTTGGGCAATGGCCGCTCCCCAGCGGGGCAAAATATTTTTAGGCTTTTTCTGCCCCCCCTGGCAGATCAGTCTATTATAATTAGTTTGATCTGCACCCGGGGGGGCGGAAACCCCTAGACACCAGGATATATATTTTTTTGTTTACTTTATGTTTTTTTGCATGGGAAGCGACCCCTTACGCAAAGGTCACTCCTCTGGGCGGCAAATTGTATTAAGGCCAAATCTGCCCCCATTGGGATTTTTATTTTTTTGCATCAATTTCACGCAAGGGGAGCAACCCCTTAGGCAAGGGTTGTTCCCCTGGGACGCAATTTTATTTTAGGCCCTTTATGCTCCCCTTGGGGGCAGATCAGCCTATTTCTATTAGGCCAATCTGCCCCCGGGGGGCGGAAACCACTTAGGCACCAGGGATTGGTGTGTGTTTTGTTTGGGGGGCAGCCCCTCGGGCATGGGTCGCTCCACATGGGGCACATTACTGTTGGCCATATCTGTCCCCCCTGGGGGCACATCAGCCTATTTTTAGAAGGCCCATCTGCCCCCAGGGGGGGCAGAAAGCCCGCCAGAGACCAGGGAAGATTTTTTTCCAAACAAGAGGGTAGGGGTATGGCCATACCCCCACCCCAAATAAATGGTGCCAAAGTTGTTCTGCCCACCAGTGGGCAGATGGAGCAATTACTCCTGATCTACACCCCGGGGGGACAGAAAGTATACTAGATGCCAGGGAATTAAAAAAACAAATAGTGGGGTGGTGGCTACCAACCAGTAGGGGCCTGGTTATGCCCCCACCCCAAATGAAGGGGGTAACAGTCTTTCAGCTCTCCCCTGCACACTAAAACACCTTATCCCACGGCAAGTAGGAGGACATTTGATTATTTTGGGTTTTGGTTTTACTTTTGGGGCATCAGAGCTTGGCTAACTCTCAAAATAGTCCCACTTCGAATGGTGAGGGCTGCACTTTTTGGACTTTGACATGGTGCCATGTAGAAAAATCCACAAGGCCTAGACACATCTGAAAACTAAATATCTGGTTCATTCCAGTGTGGTGTGCTTCACATGCACCCCGCACCATTTTCTTACCCACAATGCCCTGCAAACCTCTAACTTTGCTAGAAATCACACATTTTTCCCACATGTTTGTGATGGAACCTTCCGGAATCTGCAGGAATCCACAAAATTCCTACCACCCAGCATTGTCTCATCTACACCAATAAAAATTATGCTGCACTTTTCAGCCTAAAAAGGTTGTTTTTCAAACTGCCTCTTTGGACCCGCTTTGGTACCCCCTCTATTTTGACATGTTTTTGGCTCTTCCCTGTCACAGGCACTTGGCCTACCTACACAAGTGAGGTATCATTTTTACTGGGAGACTGAAGGAAACGTTGGGTGGTAGGAAATTTGTCTCGGTGTTCCAGGTAAGAAAACAATGGGGGATCCACAAAGGTCACACCTCCCTGGACTCCCTTGGGTGTCTAGTTTTCAGAAATGTCAGGGTTTAGTAGGTTTCCCTAGATGGCTGCTGAGCCCAGGACCAAAAACGCAGGTGCCCCCCCTGCAAAAACAGGTAGGTTTGTATTTGAAAATATTGATGTGTCCAAATAGTGTTTTGGAGAATTTCCTTTGGCGTTCAGTAGGCCTACCCACACAAGGGAGGTACCATTTATATCAGGAGACTTAGGGGTACGCTGGGTGGAAGGAAATTTGTGGCTCCTTTCAGATTCCAGAACTTTCTGTCACCAAAATGTGAGGAAAATTAGTTTTTTGGCCAAATGTTGAGCTTTGCAAAGGATTCTGGGTAACAGAATCTGGTGAGAGCCCCAAAAGTCACCCCATCTTGGATTCCCCCTGGTGTCTAATTTTTAAAAATGCACAGGTTTGGTAGGTTTCCCTAGGTGCCGGCTGAGCTAGAGGCCAAAATCCGCAGCTAGGCACTTTACAAAAAACAGGTCCGTTCTCTTGGGAAAATGTTATGTATCTACTTTGTGTTTTGGGGCATTTACTGTCGCGGGCGCTAGGCCTACCCACAAAAGTGAAGTACCATTTTTATCGGGAGCATTTGAGGAACGCTGGGTGGAAGAAAATTTGTGGCTCTTCTCAGATTCCAGAACTTTGTGTCACCGAAATGTTAGGAAAAAGTGTTTTTTGGCCTAAGTTTGAGGTTTGCAAAGGATTCTGGGTAACAGAACCTGGTGAGAGCCCCACAAGTCACCCCATCTTGGATTGCCTTAGGTGTCTATTTTATAAAAAAATGCGCAGGTTTGGAAGGTTTCCCCAGGTGTCGGCTGAGCTAGAAGTCAAAATCTACAGCTAGGGACTTTGCAAGAAACACATCAGATTTCAAGGGAAAAATTTAATGTGTCCATGTTGCGTTTCCTGTCGCGAACATTAGGCCTACCCACACAAGTGAGGTACCATTTTTATCGGGAGACTTTGGGAAACAGAATAACAAAACAAGTGTTATTTCCCATTGTCTTTCTCTACATTCCAATTGTAAGACAGTGTGTAAAAAAAGACGTCTACTTGAGAAATGCCCTGTAAGTCACATGCTAGTATGGGTAACCCAGAATTCAGAGATGTGCAAATAACTACTGCTTCTCAACACCTTATCTTGTGCCCATTTTGTAAATACAAAGGTTTTCTTGATACCTATTTTTCACTCTTTGTATTTTAGCAAATGAATTGCTGTATAACCGGTATAGAATGAAAACTCATTGTAAGGTGCAGCTCCTTTATTGGCTCTGGGTACCTAGGGTTCTTGATGAACCTATAAGCCCTATATATCCCAGCAACCATAAGAGTCCAGCAGACGTAACAGTATATTGCTTTAAAAAATCCGACATTGCAGGAAAAAGTTACAGAGTAAAATGTGGTGAAAAATGGCTGTTTTTTTTCACCTCAATGTCAATAGTTATTTATTTCAGCTGTTATTTTCTGTAGGAAAACCTTGTAGGATCTACACAAAGCACCCCTTGCTGAATTCATAATTTTGTTCATTTTTCAAAAGTGTTTAGCCTTCTAGGATCCAACATAGGTTTCACACCAATTTCTGTCACTAACTGGAAGGAGGCTGAAACCACAAAAAATAGTAAAAATGGGGTATGGCCCAGTAAAATGCCAAAATAGTGTTAAAAAATTTGGTTTTCTGATTCAAGTCTGCCTGGTCCTGAAAGCTGGGAAGGTGGTGATTTTAGCGCCACAAACCCTTCATTGATGCCATTTTCAGGGAAAAATCCACCAGCCTACTTCTGCAGCCCTTTTTTCCATTTAAAAAATAATACTATTTTTTGGCTGTTTTGGCTAATTTCTTGGTCTCTTCCAGGGGATCCCACAAACTCTGGATCCCTAGGATGCTGGAAAAAAAGTTCACAAATTTGGCGTGGATAGCTTATGTGAAAAAAAACGCTATGAGGCCCTAAGCGTGCACTGCCCCAAATAGCCAAAAAAAGGCTTGGCACAGGAGACGAAAAGGCCTGGCAGCGAAGGAGTTAAAATTATACTGGGTACCAGAGCAGTGCACCTATGGGTGCACTACTTATGCGGGGGTCACTAATCCTACATGTCCTACCACATACTCTGGATTTATAGGTGGGCTGATACACCCAATTATATTTAGCCTAATTTGCATAATCCATTGTACACAGAGCACTGACCATTGGACTGGCGAGCAGTACCCCAGGCACAGTCAGAGTCAATAACCGCTAGTATGATTCAGATAGTTTAGGGATGAAAAGGAGAACTTTCCTGCACTATGGATTAAGACAATCAATCTTTTACGAAGAGATATTTTAGCTTTTGTTTGTTGAATATTTGTTGCTTTGGTCTTGTTTTACTCAGATAAATATTGACTATTTTTCTAAACTGGTTTGGAGTCCCTTTGTAGTGTTTTCACTGTCTTACTGTGTGTGTATGTACAAATACTTTACACATTGCCTTTAAGAGAAGCCTGGCTGATCATGCCAAGCTACCAATGGAATGAGCCAAGGTTATATAAGCTGTGTGACTCCCTTACCCTGACTAGACTGAGGGTCCTTGAACATTGAGCAAACTATTACCAACTAGAGACCCCATTTCTAACACGTACAGCTCACCATTCGTACTCCCTTATACTTGTGGAGGCCAATATAGTGAACTCATAGTCTGATGACTGTGAACAGAGGCACATATGATGTCCGTGGATACACAGTGCAACCCATATAGTCACCATAGGCCAAATCAATGTTTGCAAGCACATAGCAAAATCAGTGTGGTATCTCAAATAACACATATAAATGTGGAGTTCTTAACTGTGCAGGTGCTGGTTTGGAAACCTAGGCCCAATGTTGGCACACTTGCCCCACTAGGCAACAACGCAACTATTAGTTGCAGGGATGTATGGGATTTGGTTGGTATGTCTCAGTCTGATACAAGCAACACTGTCACTACTACAGTTCCATCTATGGGTGTTAGTTAAAACAGGGCACAAAGAGTTTAAAATAATCTCAATATATGTGAAGGGATGACTGCAAGCAACATCACCTTTGCCAGTGTAGTATACACTGAGTTAGAGTGGCATAATGCACAGATGACCATCTATTGTGAATGCTTGCACACATTTTAAGTTCGCAGATGCCCTCTCTATTGCCAAATAATGTGATGCATTTTAATAGTAAACACGTACCTACTTGGAATTCATCACACTTGTTTTGGCTGCTCATGCTGGACTCATTATGACCAAGATATAGGCTAACAATTTAGATAAACACTTTCTGCAGGGGTAATGTGTATGTGCCACAAATATTGTTCCTGATTCCAAGCCCAGACAGCATATGTCTGTGCCCCACAGCATTATATTGTAGTCGTTGGGTATTATCACCTGGTAAATGTTGTCTTGCACATACTAATACGTGTCCTAAAGGCCTAGACACATACCTGAAATATCTAGACAGTCAATCTGTAACCTGGGTGACACATATACCGTAGACTGTCTGAAGCAGCCAGTGTATGTGTGATTCTGTGAGTGTGTAATGCATCCATAGCACATCCTATATCAGGAAAGCAGAGATAGTATATTCCTCGAGTTTTGCCACAATCATTTATTGCATTGTATATTACATTTGCTTTGTACGTAAATCATTTCCAATGATACATCAGAAAAGCAACACATTTGTAGAAAAGTGATGCATCCACCCAGGAAATGATGCAATGGCTCTTCCATTCTGCAAACCAGAAAGTGTGAAGCTGCTTTCACTTTCCTGTAAAGTCTTACTGTCTGTGCTGGCCCTGTTGTGTCTCAAAAGTATTATTTGTGTATTGCAATTGTATTTTGTATTGTTTTGTGCACTGTAGTTCACTGTATTGTTGCATGTTTGTCTTTTAAGGGGTCCATAGTATCAGGGGTAGGTGAAGTTTTAGGTTAAGTTTAGTTTAAAGTTAGGGTGTTGTGTTTGGGCAGGGTTATGTCGGGGATGGACAGATACAGAAATTTGTCAGAGGAGGAGTTTCCTGTGGCTCCTAGTACACCACCTGCCAAACATGATCGCCACAGGGGGTAGGATGAGCCTGAGTTACCCTACCCAGGAGAGGAAGCAGCAATGGGAAAAGATGCACCTTCACATGGGCTGTGTCTTAGGTGCCCAAAGGACAGGTCAGCAATTGAAGGACAGATGGGGAGATGTGGTCAGCTGGGTGGCTGATCGCATTGATAATCTCAACCTGGACATTGGTGAGCATGTTGATAAGTACATATATACCATGAGCGTGTAGCAGTGTCTCCTTAGCAAAAATCAGTTCTAGCTTTTATGACTTGAAGTTTCATATATGTTTTTGGGTTAATATGCCATGCTATAGGCTAACTCTGTTCAGAGAAAGAACCATGCCACAGAGGCATGCTTACAGTGGCCTAGCACTAGCCCAAGCAGACAATGCAGTGCAGTGGAGGCCCAGAGGTGCTTGGGGATCCAGCCCACACTGTGCAGGGAGTGTTGTTACCTGGCCTGCCAGGTCATTACTGACTCCAAACTCTGGGGGCCACCCTTTATGCACATTGCAGGGGAGCACACTCACATGTCATCACACCACAGGTTGGATAGGCTGTTTGGTGCACACCTAACAATGTAACATATATGTTGTTAGACTTGGCATCCCTGGTGTAGTCTCCCCTAACTTTTTTGCCTCTGCTTCCCAGGTTGTTGATTTATGCTGGACTCTGGGATTGGTGTTTTTGTTACTCTCAGCACTTAACCACTGCTATCCAGTGCTAAAGTGCAAGTGCTCCTATGTAAAATGTATGTGTAATTGGCTTTCCATGATTGGCATATTTGATTAACTAGTAAGTCCCTAGTACAGTGCACTAGAGGTACCCAGGGAAGTAAATCAAATGCTAATAGTGGGCCTGCAGCACTGATTGTGCCATCCACATAAGTAGCCCTGTAAACATTGCTCAGACCAGCCTCTGCAGTGCCTGTGTGTGTAGTTTTAAACTGCCAAATTGACTTGCCAAGTGTACCCACTTGCCAGGCATGAACCTTCCCTTTTTTTACATTTAAGGCACCCCTAAGGTAGGCCCTGGGTCGCCCCTTGGGCAGGGTGCAGTGTATGGTTAAGGTAGGACATAAACTAATGTGTTTTATATGTCCTGACAGTAAAATACTCCCAAATGTGGTTTTCACTGTGCAAAGCCTATCTCTCTCATAGGTTAACATGGGGGCTGCCTTTAAATATTATTAAAGTGCAGATTCCATTTGGGAGCAGATAGAAATGTGGAGCTTAGGGTATCTGAACTCACAATTTAAAAACACATCTTTTAGTAAAGTTTGTTTTTAGATTGTGTGTTTGAAAATGCAACTTTTAGAAAGTAGGCATTTATTTGCTTAAACCACTCTGTGACTCTGACTGTTTGTGGATTCCCTGTCTCGGTCAGTTTGACAGTTGGGTTGTTTGCACCTCTCTCTAGACAGTGACAAAAGGGAGCTGGGGTGTAGCCTGTGTATCATGATGAGACGTCTATGCTGGGAAGGAGGGAAGAAGTGGTCACTTACACCTGGAAGGGCTGTGCCTGCCCTCACACAATGCAGTCACCAACACCCTGGTGTGTGTCTGGGGCATGGCCTTGGCAAAGTAGGATCTGGAAAACAACAGAGACTTCTCTTTGAAGTAGGCCTACTTCAGAGGCAGAAAGGGTTATAAGAAGAGCACCCAATACCCCTGAAAATTTGATCACTTCGGAAATCAAGAGGAACCTCTGCCAAGGAAAAGAGCTGAAGAGCTGAGAAGAAGTGCTGCCCCTGCCTGTGACTGGGCTTTGTTGGGCTATATTGCAATTTCTGCTTCTACCTGTGAAAGGAAACAGAGTTTGAGAAGAATTTCCAAGGGCTTAGACTAAGCTTACCTCCTGTTGTTGAAGTCTCTGGGACAACAAAGACTTCTCTCTGACAGCACTCAGGCTTTCTGCCCACCACGTGGTGCCCTAACCTTTCTCTGGGCCCTTGAAAGATGCAGCTGGTGGAAAAGGACGGAAATCCATGCAAAGACTACAGTGCAGGGAAACGTTCAATGCACCACGCGCCTCACGGCTGATAAATGGCACACAACCGGCCTCACGGCTAAAATTGATGCTCCATCTCCATCGTGGCTGGAAGATCGATGCAGTGTGGCTGTAGAAACGATGCACAACACCCGCAGCGGCTGCTGTTAACGACACCAGCTTCTACACAGCGCGGTTTCTTGACACTGTGCGATCGGATTTCCACGCAACATGGCTGGGTGTGGAAAAGCCTGTTTGGACCCAAAGTGGCCGTCTGGATCAACACTACGGTCTCTTGCGGGAAGAGAAAAAACAACTCATGCCGACCCGACTGGAGGAGGAACAATGTGCGTTCTTGCGTGTGGGTGAGAAATGGACACATTGCTGACCTTTTTTGACACACACTTGCCCATGCAGCTTTATTTCGACGCTTCCAAGGTACTTTCATGAAATAACAGCATTCTCACTGTTTTCTAAGGATTAAGACTCTTATTCTTTTTAAAATTCATAGCTTGACTTGTGTATGTCGGATTTTTATCAATTTGGTCTTGTTTTGTTTAGATCAATATTGCCTAGTTGTCTAAAACAGTGTTGTGTCCTTTTGTAGTGTTTTCTCTGAGTTACTGTGTGTGTTACTACAAGTACTTTACACCTTACTTCTGAAGTTAAGCCTACCTGCTCATGCCAAGCTACCAAGGGGATGAGCAGGAGTTAACTGAGGGAGGTTCTACTTTACCTTGACTAGGGTGAGGGTCCTTGTTTGGACAGTGGGTAACCTGACTGCCAACCAAAGACCCAATTTCTAACACGTCATTTTGAAAATGATCACACTTTCTTCATGAGCCTGTACAGTGCATGAGAGGACACTGTTGATTTACTGTACAGTAGTAACATGTAATGAGCTTAGTAAAGCCAAAACACAAGCATGGCTTCGGTCTGATGTGCGTAACATTGTCATGAACACGTATAGATTTGAGAAAGTGCCAGCAAAAGTGATACCTTGCAGAGTGTGGTCTGTCAATTCATTCTGTTCACATAGCCACTAAAGGCAGACAGCCTTGCTCCATATAGCAAAGAGTGATGGTTTAGAACTTTGTCTGCACTCTGTGCACCTGAGATGTGATTTCCCTAATATTAACCTTAAACACTGCAACATGGCATTTACCTATGTTCATCATGAAACCATATCCTATCAACTTTGCTGTATGCTACATATCCAACATGCAGACTTTAATAGACATTTGTGAAATCAACGTACTGTGCTTTATATGTACACAGTGTACGTTTTCCAAGTTCAAAGATCAATGTACCATGTTTTTGTCTTGTAGGAGGATTGGGACCATACACAACTGCTGAGCTGACAACCTTCCTGGATCCCAATGCTACCAGTGAGTGCAATCTGAATGTTTTCTGTGCTCTGTAAGCATTGTGTGTGATTGTCCATAGCAATCATGTTCTTAGGTTCACCTCTCAGGCTATATTTATCAAAGATATGTGGGAACTGACAGCCAGCATCATGGGTAACTGAGCATCCCTCAGATTGCTGCATAAACGTGACATGTGAGAAGGGGTGGCAGAGGATCAATTTGCAACATGCCATGAAGTTTTTAAGGATGCTGGAGAAAAAGTCTATCTGAACATGCCTTTGGACGGTCAACTTCATTCTACCTGTCTTGTGCATGTTGCTAGTGTAGTTGTGCACATGGCAATGTATGGTCATTTTGTATAGCAGGTAGACAAGGGATGTGAGAATTCCTACCTCAGAGCAGACAGAATACATATGACTGGCTATGGCACATATCACCAGTTCACACCTGGTAATGCAGTTAAAAGAGGTGATCCATAGCTTCATATACCCAATGTCCTATAATCTACATGTGATCACACCTTTCCAGTATTTTGTGGCTGCTTGTGCTTGGGGGCTTGTTTCAATGCTAATTGTTGTACTTCATGAGTGCGATGTTGGGTAACCACTTGCTAGTTTATAGGATTCACAGAAACTATTCCCCTTTGCCTGTGTAGATTTGTCTATGTCTCTGTCACACACAATCCCCTTTATATAGTAGGTAGTTTCTTTAGGCTCAGCACATCCAGCATGGTATACTTTGTTCAATCATCAACAGACATATAATGCATTTATTTACATAAGTGTAAATATGAAGAATCACAGTTGCAGTTATTTCAACAACAACCCCAACATTGATTTACACTGAAAGGATGTCCAGATAGAGTCCATGGGGGATACATGTCATGAGATGTGGAGTAGAGGAGAGGAGTATTACAGTGAGGATGAGATCCAAGTTGCCATTAGAGAAGAGGGGGCACTTTGACAGTCCACAAATGGATAAGAGCAACAGGTGAGTAAACACAAAGAAGACAGTGTTATATGACAAGTGTGAAGACATATTACTCAACACAGGTCCAATGGGAAACTGCCAAAGACAAAGGTTACTGGAAAGTTCTTTGTCTGCAAGTGGGGGAATCCATTTCTTGCTCCTCTGATGTTATTTGTGCCTCCCCTGAGGGTTGTGGTATTTGTGCATGATGCATCTGAGACACACACACATAATGGGCTGAATATGTGGCTCCCCTGTTCCAAGCAGCATGTGCCTGTGGGAGCAAGGAAGGCAGCACAGAGCCGAGAAGGACCTGATGGCTTGTCAGCACAGCAGAGATCCCAGTGCATATGTGTATTTGGCCGGCCCGAGATGGCTGGCCAAACATACATGCGCAGTGAGGGGAGTGCTCTGTTCACTCCCTTCCTGACCGTCATCCCCAATGCCCCACCCCTTTTAATACAAAACAATAATGAAAATAGTTTATTATCATTTTATAGTAAAAGGTTTTCAGCTGCTGCTGCTGGCGAGGGGCTGACACTCCTCTGTCCTACCGTAGGAGCTGCGCCTGATCTTTCCTAAAATTCATCTTCCACTTCATCTTCCCCTGGGACTCTGCCTGGACTTCCTGGCTGCTGCTTGGTTTTTGGGGTTGTTACCCTGCCTGCTCCATATTTTCCTTTCTGTGAATGGGGAAAGTTTTTTTGGAGATGTGTCACTTTTTATAGGATTTCTTATGCATTACACACTCAAAAGTGATGCATGGCTGATTTGCCTTGCTTTGTGTGCCGCAATCCAGCCGTATGTCACTTTTGCAGCACAATCATCAGTTTTCCTTCCGGCATCCCTCCCACAGTTGCATAATTTTTTTTTGACACAGCCTGGGACCGTATGCCATGGTGTGCTGTGCTGTACATACAACTTATCCCTGGTGTGAGCAACCATTGTACCAAAGTGTAAGTTATTTTGAGGCATCGCTGCCGCAAAGCAGCAATGCATCACTTCTTGTAAATGTGCCGCCCAATGTTTTGTGATGCACCGCCACAGAGATGCCCCCTTGAATAACTTCATAGGTGATGGCTCAAAGTCAACTTTCCATGGGAAATAACTTTTGCATGTCAAGGTTGATTCCTCGTTTTTGCCTGCACTGTTTGGTGCCACTTTGCATTGCTTTGGGTCACTCAGTTTCACACCAGGGCGAGATTAATCGATTACTAACTCTAGGCTCCGACATAAACCTGTCAGGGAATAAAGGGCCATATGTACTAAAGCATTTTCCCATAGACACAGAATGGGTAAAACCCTTTGAGAGATCTGGCCCAAACTCATTTGTGAGTGACAAACTACTTCAGTGAACCACAAGTTTATTTTTACACTCATAAAAAGAATTCCACTCACAAAATCAGACATACGCGCAATAGCTTTTCAAACGAGAACTGTTTATTTTTAACTTCTGTTTAGCAGTGTTCTTATGTTCAGATCTCTCCAATGCTTACATATTTTTACATAACCAAATGTAGTTCAAACATGTTTTCATAGTACAGCTTGTCATATATATTAGATATAAATGTTGTTTCATGCGCCCACCAGGTTTGCAGATACAATCAAAAGATTTCAACCACAGATAATCCAAACCTAACTAATTAATCAATGTTTTCGTTTTGCATTAGCTCTCTGGCATTTTTCCGCGCTATTTCATGGAGACAACATCCATAGACATTGAAGTCATCTTTTTGTGTTGAGTAATTGTTAGTTCTAGCCATGCAGCCTGTGACTTTACTGTCCATTTCGTGACATATGGAGAGTACTAACAAGTGGATATCAAACAAAGGTCAAATATGGCTCAAATCTATTCCCATCTTTTCATTCTGTACAAATAACCGTGTCTTTACTGTCCATTCCTCTTCCCTTCGATACCTTGTTTTAATCATTATCTGTTTTTCAAAATTGTTTAAAATAATTTCGTGATATTCTACAATATTTCGTTGACCTCCGTAGAGGTAAACTCACAATGCACAATATTTATTTAAAACATGTACAGCAAATGCCGAAGCGAATCATTAAAATGAGGTGTTATTTTTTAAATATTTTTTAGTTAAGAACAAATTAATAAACAATTTGTATTAAGGCATGCCTATATAAAAAATAATATTGACATGTGCAATCAGCATTAACCCCTTAGCTGCTGGGCCTTTTCCCCCCCCAGTGCTGAGCCCTTTTTTGGCTATTTGGGGTAGTTCGCACTTAGGCCTTCATAACTTTTTGTCCACATAAGCTAACCACGCCAAATTTGCGTCCTTTTTTTCCAACATCCTAGGGATTCTAATGGTACCCAGAGTTTGTGGTTTCCCCTGGAGGAGACCAAGAAAATAGCAAAAATACAGTGAACATTTTGTTTTTTCCAAAGAAATGGGAAAAAAGGCTTGTGGTTTTTTCCCTGAAAATGCCATCAACAAAGGGTTTCTGGTACTGAAATCACTATCTTCCCACCTTTCAGGAACGGGCAGACTTGAATCAGAAAACCACATTTTTCAACACAAATTTGGCATTTTACTGGGACATACCCCATTTTTACTATTATTGGTGCTTTCAGCCTCCTTCCAGTTAGTGACAGGAATGGGTGTGAAACCAATGCTGGATCCCGGAATGCTAAACATTTCTGAAAACTAGACAAAATTCTGAATTCAGCAAGGGGTCATTTGTATAGATCCTACAAGGTTTTCCTACAGAAAATAACAGCTGAAATAAAAAAAAAATGAAATTGAGCTGAAAACAACAGCCATTTTTCTTTATGTTTTACTCTGTAACTTTTTCCTGCGAGGTCAGATTTCTGAAAGCAATATACTGTTTTGTCTGCTGGACTCTTTTGGTTGCGGGGATATAAAGGGCTTGTAGGTTCATCAAGAACCCTAGGTACCCAGAGCCAATAATTGAGCTGCACCCTGCAGTTGGTTTTCATTCTATACTGGGAATACAGCAATTCATTTGCTGAAATATGAAGAGTGAAAAAGAGGTATCAAGAAAACCTTTGCATTTACAAAATGGGATCAAGATAAGGTTTTGAGGAGCAGTGGTTATTTGCACATCGCTGAATTCCGAGGTGCCCATACTAGCATGTGAATTGCAGGGCATTTCTCAAATGGAAGTCTTTTTTACACACTCTCTTATATTTGGAAGGAAAAAATGTAGAGAAAGATAAGGGGCAATAACACTTGTTTTGCTATTCTATGTTCCCCCAAGTCTCCCGATGAAAATGAAACCTCACTTGTGTGGGTAGGCCTAGTGCCCGCGACAGGAAATGCCCCAAAACACAACATGGACACATCCCATTTTTTGATAGAAAACACAGCTGTTTTTTCCAAAGTGCCTACCTGTAGATTTTGGCCTCTAGCTCAGCCAGCACATAGGGAAACCTACCAAACCTGTGCATTTCTGAAAACTAGAGACCTAGGGGAATCCAAGATGGGGTGACTCGTGGGGCTCTGACCAGGTTCTGTTACCCAGAATCCTTTGCAAACCTCAAAAAGTGGCTAAAAAAACAAGTTTTCCTCATATTTTGGTGACAGAAAGTTCTGGAATCTGAGAGGAGCCACACATTTCCTTCCACCCAGCGTTCCCCCAAGTCTCCCGATAAAAATGATACCTCACTTGTGTGGGTAGGCCTAGTGCCCGCGACAGGAAATGCCCCAAAACACAACATGGACACATCCCATTTTTTGATAGAAAACACAGCTGTTTTATCCAAAGTGCCTACCTGTAGATTTTGGCCTCTAGCTCAGCCAGCACATAGGGAAACCTACCAAACCTGTGCATTTTTTAACACTAGAGACCCAGGGGAATCCAAGATGAGGTGACTTGTGGGGCTCTGACCAGGTTCTGTTACCCAGAATCCTTTGCAAACCTCAAAATGTGGCTAAAATAACACGTTTTCCTCACATTTCGGTGACAGAAAGTTCTGGAATCTGAGAGGAGCCACAAATTTCCTTCCACCCAGTGTTCCCCCAAGTCTCCCGATAAATATGATACCTCACTTGTGTGGTTAGGCCTGGTGCCCGCGACAGGAATAGATCACACAACGGTCAATGTTGGTCCTTACGTGAGGCAGCTGTTGACCCTGGGGTGATCCATTCCTGACACAGGCACTAGGTGTAGGCACTCAAGTGGGGTAGTGTTTTTATCAGGACAGGTGAGGAGTCACTGGGTGGTAGGAATGTTGTGGATCCCAGCATATTCCAGTAGTTTGTGTGACAGAAATGCGAGAAAAAATTAGTTTTTTTTCAACATTTCAGCTTTGCAGGGTATTCTGGGTAAGAAAACTTTGGGGAATCCACACAAGTCACACCTCTATGGACTCCCCCGAATGTCTAGTTTCTAGAAATGTTTGGGTTTAGTGTGTTTCTCTATATGGCCGCCGAATCCAGGACCAAAAACACAGGTGCCTGCCTTACAAAACCAGTTTGTTTTGCCATAGATAATGTTGATGTCTCCACAATATGATTTGGGTGGTGGAATTTGGGGCTGAACTAAATTGGGGAGCTCCCAAGAGAGCACTCTCTCTCTCTGCTTGCCGCCGCATTCACCTGCTCTCTGGATTGGCCTAACCCACTATTACCCAGTTGCACGAACAGCTTGCGAAGGGACAGCAGGACTGTCCTCATCACCTCCCTCATAATGTACTGGAAGAGGAGTTATCGAATGGGACTCCTCTGCTGAAAAATCACTCCCAGAGTCTGCGCCATTGTCCTATCCGATGTCTCAGTCTCTTATCCTATGTCAGAGCGGTCCTCTATAACCCGAGTGCAGGCAGCAGTCATCCATCAAGATGCCATCTCTGCTATTGGCTAAACTGTTGCTCTAAAACACTAGCCTACGTAGACAGTCACAAAATCGATGGTGTGTGTGAGATACGTGAAACAGTAGAGGCCACCTTACCTGCGCTTCTTCCCTCAATCAGCACGTACTTTCAAGACACTCAAAAGACACCTTGTCACATACCATTCGTCACAGTCTTTAGCACCTCCTGCGCCCAGTCCAACAATCATTATTGGTGCTCCCACTCCCTCCTCCTCGGATTCCCTCATTAACACCCAGCAAAAGTGCCCTTCATCTCTCCATAGCCGCCCTCCACCCCGCACACACATTTCATTGGTATTATAGCGCAGGTAATGGCTGACTTTACTAATGTACTCAGCTATTTACATAAAATACAGATTTGCTCTTTGCAGTAGGCATATAAACCTTATGCGCTTCTTTATGGCACTAAAACTGCCACTAGACAAGTCGGACCGTTTTCCCCCCAGGGAAACCACACACATATTGACAAAAGTGATATATATATGACAGCCAACCACCTGAAACTCAACTCAACCAAAACCGAAATAATCCTCTTTGGCCCACACAAAAACACCTGGGACCCCTCATGGTGGCCCACCACGCTAGGCCCTGCACCCACCCCCGACAACCACGCACGCAACCTCAGCATCATCCTAGACTCCTCCCTCTCGATGACCCAACAAATCAACGCTCTCACCTCCTCATGCTTCAACACACTCCGTATACTGAAAAACATTCAAATGGATCCCCACAGAGACCAGAAAAACTGTCACTCACGCACTCATCAGCAGCAGGCTTGATTACAGAATCGCCCTCTACGCCGGCACCACTCTAAAACTCAAGCGCAAACTACACGCATCCAGAACTCAGCAGCACGACTCATCCTCGACCTCCCCCGACACGAACACATCTCTCCACACCTCAAATCCCTCCACTGGCTCCCCATTGACAAAAGGGTCACCTTCAAGATCCTCATCCTCGCACACAAATCACTCCACAACACAGGCCCTGCCTACCTCAACGAGAGTCACCTTCCACACCCCCACACGAAACGTCCGCTCAGCTGACCTCTCTCTCGCCTCTGTCCCCCGCATCAAACACACCACCACCGGGGGCAGATCCTTCTCCTACCTTGCACCCAAAACCTGGAACGCCCTCACAACCCACCTTCGCAAGACCCAAAACCTACTTCTTTTCAGGAAGGGCCTCAAAACCTGGCTTTTCGAACAGTGAACCTCCCATCCCCTTTCCCCCCCCATCCCCCCCCAGCGCCTTGAGACCCTCACGGGTGATTAGCGCGCTTTATAAATCTCTTTGATTGATATAGATCTACCTCTATATATATATATATATATATCTACATAGATATATCTATCTAGATAGATATATCTATAGATATATCCATGTACATAGATATATCTATCTAAATAGATATATATAGATCTATATATACATCTATTTTTTTTAGTTGTTGTATGGTTTCCTTGGGGGCCAAAATGGCCCCCAGGGAAACCCTACAACATCTAAAAAGAAATATTTTTTTTTACCTGCCCACGGGCGACCCCCTGTCATTTTATTTAATTTTTTTTATTTTATTTTTTGGAGAAAAAAAAAATCCCCTGGGGGGGGGGGGTGCGATCGCGCCATCCCCCCCCACCCCCCCAGGGGGCACCTACCTTTTTTTTTTTTATAGAAAATATGCCCGGGGGGGCGGCCCGTTTTCCGAGGGGGCCGCCCCCCCAAAGTGAAATCCCTGGTGTCTAGTGGTGTTTCCTGGCCCCCGATCGCAGCTGTGCTGCGATCGGGGGCCAGGAAACACTTTCAGAAGGCCTCGTAAGAAAGGGGAGACTCTCCCCATTCTTACGAGGCCTTCTGAAACTGTTAGTTAAGGGTTGTTAAATACTTCACCTTCTTTCCTGATTTTCACCATTTTGTTGCAAATAACACAATCTACTAATCAACACTTTTTTCTTATGAAGCTCCAGAAAGTGAAAGGTATTTGTAAGCTTCACAGTTTGATATCAAGCCTCTCCATCTTGGGCCAAGTCAGATGCTAAAGGTGTAGTGAAGGATCACTGTTTACTAGTAGGCAAATATTTATTTGGCCCTGTTATTGTGTTCCATAAATAGAGGCAGGATATAGCAAACAATGCAGACATGTGATGCTGGTCACTGACTGAAGCAAACCCTTGGTTACAGAACCTGCTTACTGAACATTAATGGTGCTCTGCATACTCCAAAGAGTCCCGAACGTATGTTATGTCTGTTTGCCAACAGGAATTGTGCTTTCCAGGCCCTATTTTCAATGGTCCAGGTTCGTAAAAGGAATGCCAAATGTTCAGGTTAAAAATAGCTGCCATCCTGGTTCACTCTAGAGCAGTAGTTCTTAACCTGGCGACTGTGAGGCCTACTTAGGAGTTCTACGACTGGTTTACCAAAATTAAATATTAGTTAAAGTAATAAAGTAAAATAATAAAGTGTATGAAAATAAAGAAGAAAATATTCTCTATATTTGATTGTGAATTGACAAAGTGTTTCGATAATTGAGCATTTGGTATGTGTATACTTGTTTTTGTACTTTTGTGTATTGTTTTGAGATTCATATCTTTGAAGCAGCTTAGGCTGGGGTGCTAGCTCCCAATATAGACTAGTGAGGATCCATGGTTTGCATTTAACTCAGTGAGGGTCCAAGGAAGTCAAAAGGTTAAGAGCCGCTGCTTTAGAGGAACTCCGAATTGGGTTGTTTCATTAGAGGCTATTGAGTTTGTACAACATAGATCTCAACCATAGTGCAACATTATTGTCCTGCTCCAACTCATAGCGGAATTAAAAGCTTTTTTATGTATTTGTACTCTACAGTGTTAACAGAAGATATTAATAGTTCACACTATTGACCTAACCACATGGAAACACTTACTCTATTTCTAAAATGGATTAGATTAGAAAACATGCAATCTACCCAGCATTAAAGCATCCTACCATATATGCGCAGATTTAAGAAAAGTTAGCTCCGTCTTTGCGAAATTGTTTTTGATGCAAAAACAGAGCTAACCAAGAGCCATATTTAGATATTGTTGCTAGAGCAGTCTAGCGACAAATTTCCGTACTTTGCATAATTTTTTAGGAGCACCACCTTACCTTACCTCGATTAGCGACAATGTTATGCAAGGTAAGCATTCCCTCCTAAAAAATGACACTAGCCCTCTAGCGCCATATCTACAAGCAGATGAAAAAACAACACACACCTAGGACCGGGTCCAAAAAATGACACTAATTCCAACTAGCATAATCATTTTAACGCCTGATCAGACCACGTGTTAAAATGAGACCCAGCCACAAGTTTATAAGAAAAACACACAGAAGGAACCGTAGCAAGCAACTGGACAACATGAACCTGTTACAGCTACAGCTTGGCACCCGGAGAGGCCGACAGCATTGACGTCAAGTGCTACCAGCACCACTGCAGCAACCTCAAACACCACCACTGCAGGCAGCCACAGAGGCAACGCAGAAGGAGGGAGCAAATATTTTGCCAGCGTGCATCTATCAGCCTCAGGGAAGAAGAGAACAACAAACTATACCATCTGAAGCGGGAGTCCATTATATGATTGCTCCACCACCTTGCTCCTGACATCACAGCAAGAGTAGAAAGCCACACAACCTTACCACCTATGACCAGACTCCTGGCTGTTCTCCACGTGCTGGCCTTTGGATCATTCCAGCCCACTGCAGCACAAGTGGGTGGGATATCACAACCATCCTTTTCTGTCTTCCTCCCTATGGTCCTGGATGCAATCATCTGCCTCACATCCTACCACATCCGGTTTCCCAGCACCCAGCAACTGCAGCAGGAGACCAAGCAAGGATTCTATCAAAATCCTAGGTTCCTGCATTTGCTGGGTGGAAGGGACTGCCCCCATTTCCAACTTGTCCCTCCTTCTGCAACAGAACACCTTTACAGGAACAGGAAACACACATACTCAATGTGCAGGCCATTGTGGACCATTGTGGAATATTCATGAACATCCTTGCTAAAGATCCAGGCAGCATGCATGATGCCTACATCTTCCGACACTCAATAATAAATCAATGTTTCCAGGATGGACAATATGGCAATGGCCTACTTGTAGGTAAGCCAGCATACAATTCTTAACACACAGCACACTAAACCTGTGGGACAAACAATACATACACCACACTAAACACACATGGACAGGGAAACACAGATATGTAGACAACAACACATATGCCACATGACTCACTACACTGCATTAAATGCACATCACCCTCACTTACCCCCATAAGTGCAAGTACATAGCACCACCTGACTGACACTTCACATGATGGCCTGGTCGAGCAATGTCCCCTTTGCATAGAAACGCTGGGGTCAATCCACTACTTGTGTCCACAGGGATATAGTAAAATACAGATCTGTCACACATGACACTTAGCATGGAATAACTCAGTTATGTATATTGCATTGGCCATGCCGTGTCAAACAACTCACAGATTGGCACTGCCTCACATTTACTATGCTGTAGAAATCTGAGACCGCCCCGAAAATTAATACCTCCCTAGTGGTGCCATCACCATCTACATACCTCCAAAACATACTCAATATACTCATTGTGTTCACCTTTCCCTTGTGTGGTACATAGTGCAGCACACATTGAAATACAGCATCATCATCATTGATAGATCATGTGTAGGAATGGGTATACAACTGTGCCACACTGTGCATGTGAACCATATGCACATATGCATGCTAGCCAGAAATTAGCAATAACATCACTTGGTGCAATAGAGGTATTTCAAGGGCAAAAGAGTGGGATTCACATGCAACACACAGGGTGCAACACCTGTCACATGGCACACAGCACACTAAAAAGGTAAACATTTCTCAAACATCACTTCTGCAGGTCTAAATTTAAGGGACCAGGGGCCAGATATAAAAAAAGTGGTGCAGCACCCAAAGCAGCGCCATTTATTATTGCGGCCCTTAGCACCCCCCCACCATGTGGGCACCACATTTAACATATGGCACACCTTGGCGCAGAGTAGGGGCGATAGTGTTATGATAGTTGATGCTATTGAAGGACTGTGTAGGTTTAGAGCAAAATATTTGGTGCAAATCCTGCACAGTTCATAGGAGCCCGTTGAGAGCAATGGTGTGCCCCCTTTTAACACCTGCTCTGTGTAGGAATTAAAAGTAGCCACTAAAAATTATGCAGTAGAATCTCTTAGATTTCACTGAACCATTTTAGCAGTCCCCTCTAACAGTGCAACGCCCCCTTTGCATAAACGATGCCTGACGTAGGCATAATGTGGCACAAGGGGCTACAAAGTGGTACAATGCATGAGTTGTGCCACTTTGTAAATATGTGGCAGTGACTTTGGCCTTGTTGGACCACATTAGTGTCAAAACAAATCATGTTGATGTGGTGCAAGGAGGCGCTAATGAGTATCACACATATTCTGCATGTGTGAACTGTGAGACCAGAAGTTAATTACCAATCACCAGGTCTCTGAACACAACCCATGATTGGTAAGTGCACCACTACACACCAATACAACCACCCATTCAAACAGAAACACACACAATAATAGATGCAAGTCTGAATCACCACTCCACTTAAAACAAATACATGTCATGGCACATGGCAAATAACAAATATGCATGTCTGACACATTCCTTTGTAGCGAACCAAGGTTACGGCATCCAGCCATGGGTTATGACCCCATTTGAAAATCCAATAACTATTGCTGAGTGGCCTTACAATGAAGGTCACAGAAGGACGAGGTGGAGAAGACATTTGGCCTCCTCAAATCCAAGTACAGATGCCTAGCCATAACAGGAGGAAGCCTGTTATATGCATCACCCCTTGTGTGCAAAATGATCCTTATGTGTGCTATTTTGCACAACATATGTGTACGCACCAGTGTCCCCTGGGATGAACAGGTAGATGTCTCCAGTGAGAAGCATGAGAACAATGATGCACAACAGGAGGATGAGGAACAACCAAACGCTTCTGGTGGAGCACGCATAAGAGACCAAATTGTCCAAAATATTTTCTCATAACAACTCCAAGATTCGATCCTGAAATTATTGCAAATAAAATCACGTTAACTCTAATTTCTCATGGTGTATTCATTATCACCATCACATACCATTTTCAACTTGTCCATATCTCAGAGAGCATGACTACACCAAAACAGATACAAATAACATAGGAGCATAGTCAGAAACTTAAAACAAATAAATAGAATGCACTATCATCACATGAATGTGTGGATGCCATGTAGGCATAGTCTGTAGCAATAACAATTTTACATTGTCACACACATATCACACAAGTATGTTGGCTTGACAAATGTCTGCAGCAATTCTGGAAACACATGTGAAGACTGCGGTATAGATTTATGTCCTAGGTAGGAAAAGGGTATCAATTAGCCACAATGGCAGGATTGTGTCTGCTAGGCAACCAAGCAAAGTCTGAATGACATTATCACGTGTGATTACTGAAAACATACTCCTCAGTGGCACTCACATATTTGATCAAGAGAGAGAGACATACAGGGACAAAAAATCCTAAATGTCTCAGTCTCTCACACTCAACCCAGCTTGGAATGTGCATGTAAGTCAAGCAATGTTCAAACATGTCACAGACCCTTGTCAAGTTGTCTGTGTGATGAAGGAGCCAGATAGGTTGAATGTTGTATCTTCTCTACTTATAGCTGTCATCCGTAATCACATATACTAAATACACTCATGGTTAGTGTGACATAGATTGTAGAATGCAGATATGAGTGTGTGCCCATGTGGAAGGACAGCTGACAGACTCCCTGACATCACTTTGAGATCCAATATGTGGAGGTCACTCAGACACTACACAAGTATTGTGGCGGGTGTATTGTAATGTGTAGGTATCAGTCATGTGATCTAGCAAAGCCTGGAAATGCAAGGGCAAATATTGTCCAGCCTGTAAACACACAAATGGCTGCCCATCACAGTCTACATATGCCTATTTTTGTTGGTCACACCAATGCTGGGCTGGTACAATCATCAGGGATACTTTCAGCCACTTGTGTTCTGAACCACAAATGCCATATGTAAACTTGCATGGTACCTGTTTCTCACATGCTTGGAAGTCTCAGACATTTTATCATAGTCCACAATGACATCAGTCACCTTAATCATGATCGGGCCTATGTGTGTGACTTTGTGTCAGACAGAAAGCCACACATGTCCTTGGTCATTCTCCTAGCTTCCCATAATGCATACATTTGAAACAGTTGATGGATCATAGAAAAAACAGTGCTTATGTGATTATAATAATATTTATTTACATGTGCACTTTTTGTACCAGATGATGTACAATATACAGAGCACTGACCTCATGAGAGATCCCAAGCCATTGAATGTTCAGTCCAAGGGTGATGGACCTGTCATGAGACATGTGTAAGAGAGGTAAGCATCAGTGAGGATGTGTCCAAATTGACAAAAGGTTGGAATTGAGACTATGGCAGTCCAAGCATGATGAGTCAACAGTGGTAGAGTGAAGAGGGCAAGTTGGCAGCTGTCACTACACTGCTATGGTCTCAAACACATAACTAAAGAGATACTGTTCATGTGGCACAGACTGCAGCTACCAGGTGGATTACCTAGTGAAAGTTTTTTCTTCCACAATTTCATCCTCCAAAGTGTGTGGTGCCTCCTGTGCCATGGGCGGTGTTGTTGTTGAATTTGAGGGGGGAACACACTCATCAGGGGATAGAGATGTGGATGCAAAGGTCGTGAAAGCTGCCATTTGTGGGGAAGCAAAAGGCATCACTGCAGCAAGGAGGAACTGCTGGTTTCTGCACACAGCAGCAATATCACGGTGGTAGGCAGCCATGTTTCAATGAGGAAGGCCAGATCCCACTGCCTGGACTTTCAGGAAATTTTTGGATGGCCCCCAGCCTGTTGTCAATCATTCTTGCCACTTTGGGAGTGATATTGTTCCGGTCTCTGCCTCAGGACAGCAGCTATGTCCACCAGAGAGTCCTGGGGAGTAAGTGCCTCTGATTGAAGGAGAGTTGTCCCTATTTTGACTGAGGCACCTCTACACTCCCTCTACGTTGCCCGCCATGGTCTCCATTTGCACCTGCCCCTGATGCACTAGCTCTCACTGGACTCCTTCCACTGTCCTCTGAAAGGTAATGTCTGGGTCCTCAGAGTCCAGGGCTGTGGCTAGAGGTGTTGGCGCAGTGTGTTGGTTGTTGGGTGCATCATTTGGAAACCCCGCAACACTGTGTGTCCTCCCTGTGACTAGAGATGCTGTCTGGAATGAACCCAGGACTTCCTGGAGAGTGTCAGCATTGATGGTTGGCAGCTGGATATCCAGATCACCAGGAAAACAGAGGACAGGCAGCTCCGCAAGAGGTAAGGTTTCATCCTCTGCAATGGGATAACAAAAGGTCAATATTGGACTGTGGTGGCTGTTGACATGAGTCATCATTTACTTGCTATTAGTGGTTTAGTGACATGGTACAGACCCACACAACAAGGCACACAATTGTGGTCCCCTAGTGGCACATTGTGCCACTTGAGCATCATTTCAATGGAGTCACCATTGACGCAATCTGCCAGTTTACATTCCCCAATGTGTTACCCCCACCTTGATTGCCTTATCATGGTTTCTGCATATGTTCACAAACACAAACAAACTAGCAACTCATTACACAACCAAGCAGACACTCTGGACTCCTACTTAAAGCAGAACAGCATCAGCGCCAAACCCTTTCCAAAAATCCCCTCTAAGAATAAACAAACCCAGCCTCTAAAGCGCTAGGGAGCCCACCACTGTGAGGGAAGCGCTAACTTCAGGAGGGGGACTACATATCCCACACTGCTCTTTGGCCAGAGGAGGCGGCCATTTTCTGGCACAGCTGCTCCCACTCGCCACGCCAACTAGTGAACTTCTGGAGGGGCACTACATATCCCAGACTGCTCTTTGGCCCGAGGAGGCAGCCATTTTCAGGCACAGCTGCTCCCACTCGCCACACAAACTAGTGAACTTCTGGAGGGGGACTACATATCCCAGACTGCTCTTTGGCCCCAGGAGGTGACCATTTTCTGGCACAGCTGCTCCCACTCGCCACACCAACTAGCGATAAAAAGTGCTAGGGAGCCCAGTGCGGGACGCGCTAACTTCAGAAGGGGACCACATATCCCAGACTGCTCTTTGACACCAGGAGGTGGCCATTTTCTGGCACAGCTGCTCCAACTCGCCACACCAACGAGCATTATAAAGTGCCGGGGAGCCCACCACAGCACGGAACGTGCCCGGGCAAAGCCTGGGCCAAGGGCAGCCCCATCCGAGCCCAAAGGAGGCTGGGTTGCGCCATCCCCCTAGCATTTACCATCAAGTAGGCCTTGCTGGTGTTATTTTACTGTTGTAGCCTCTTGTGGGTTGTTCTATTGATCTAACTGACTAATAAGCACTTATGCATTGATCGAAGTACTTTTGATGGGCAAAAGGAAAGTGATGGAGGTGGGGAAGGGGTGGTGCTACTACAGGGCAGGGGGAGGGCCAAAATGTAATCACCCATGTTCCTTTCAAATCAGTGAATGTGCCATCACTCGCTGATAGTGACACACTTCAATATACCAACCGCTTCAGCCCCCAAACAATATTTCGGACCCATTTGATGATCCTGACCTAAGTACTATGGTGGGTGGGACAGTAGACACAAATGTGAACTCAGATCAGTCCAGTGCTCAGTACATCGCATGTATACAAGATCTAAAGAGTAAGTTGCCAGAGCTTAAATCTATGTTAAACTCTTTAATCTCAGTAGTCAAACAGTTAATTCCTTCAGATGCCACAACCATCATTGATTGTATTTGTAGTCCCACATTTAATTCCTCGGGCCCCCCAGTGAAGTTGCCTAAATTGCCCTTGACTAGTTGTAATAGGAGTCATATTTGTGTTTCCTGCCCTGCTGCCATTGGCTTAGCACCTTGTGCTAGACAATCTCCAGAAGGTAACAGGACTGGGAACTCTTATCAGGCTTCCACACATAACAGCTTAGGTATGGGCAAGGAACCAAAGTTATGCTGTCAAATTTCTGAACCTATGAAAGACAATGTCCCAAATTGCACTTTACAGCCTGTTATTGACCATGCCCCAATTTAATAACACTGTTCTAATGGTCAACATCCCTAAATAACCTCCATTGGCCAAAAGGGAAGGGGGAGATTCTGTCAGAAACAAGGTGATCCATTGGATTCATCATGTGAGAGGTTGCAATTCTGTAATACGTGATGATATAATTGAAGCAGTTAGCAAGCCTGATCTAGACACATGCTATGATATGATAAAGTTGACACTTAGGGGCAAGAGGATGTTGAATAATTTGGTGGCCCTAGACGTGAGGACAAGTGCCCCTGGGCAATCTTGTATTCAGTTCAAATAGCCTAGATTCCCCCCATATCATGGGGCCCAGTTTACCTACCATTCAGCACGAATCCTATCTGTTCCTAATGAGAACGATTGACTTGGAGTACCATCTGAAACCTTTGTTGATTTACCATCTGATTCACATGAAACAATTGTCTCTGGTTTGGTTGCTTCTTTTAACGTTGATGCCACGCTCCTCTTTTAGACAGATTCTATCAGTTTATTCAGGACCAATTGCTTAATTGTGATAATATCGCACTCTCTTCCCCCGATCAACCTCATCTGTCAATTCAGGATCAGGCAGCTAATTGTGAGAACATTACAACTATAGTCAGGTCATCTCCCCTAGATAGATTCCACCAGTCAACCCAGGACCTACTGGACAATTGTGATAGCCCTGCACCTCCCCCCACCAGTTCCAACTGCCAAATCAAAATCAGGTAGCCAATCGTGCAAATATCACATCTATGGTTAGGACGACTCCCCAAAACGTTGGGTGCAATATATTTCCTGGAATGTGGCAGGTTTGAGATCTGTCCTCCCCCTTCCAACTTTTATTTCTTTTATTGAGGAACATGACCCATGTGTCCTCCAGGAGACATGGTCAATTGATCCACTTTTTCGGCCTGGTTATTTACATGTTTATATTCCTGCTCTTTCTAGTACCATGGGTAGGCCTTCTGATGGTTTAACCATTTGGGTCAGAACATCATCAAATTGTCACATATCTCAGCTATCTTTCGATTCCCCTGACTTATTAGATCTTCAGTTATCATATGGGGAACATGCTTTAGTGATCATTTTTAACATCTATACTAGAGGGCTCAGGGGGGGTCAGGCTTCGGAAATCCTTTGTGTCTTGGAGACATTTCTGCGGAAATGTCTCTGGCATTATAAAATCATTGTGGCAGGTAATTTCAATGTAACGTTTGAACCTCTTGATTGGGATGATCTTGGGTTTACTCATGAGGTGGATCGGGTATGATCTGTTCCAGCCTTGGACATTCCGTTCATCAAAATGTGGTCGCAAGTTGCTGTTCAGGCAAAGTCTTTGAATTTGGGGTCAGAGCACTCAATGGTAGGACTAAATCTGATAGAAAGAGTTGCCATACTTATAACAAGGTCAACCACACTAGCAGAATTGATTATTGGTTAGTTGATATAAGATTGTGGCCCCTAGTCATCGATATGACGATTATTGAGAGAACTGAGAGCGATTATAACCCACTCTCAGTCGATATGTCCGCTCTGTGCAATCAAATGTTTATGATCAATACCCCAGCTATATCACCATGGGAATTGGTTTGGCTAATGACAAACGCCACCTGCGGTGTAATAAGGTTTTGGCCCGACCATATATTATTAGTGATGCTAATGATGTTCTGAAGACCTCAATGATGTGTTTAGAGATGGGCGCCACAATTCCCAATGAGCAAATAAGTTCAACTCGTACCTCATGCTTTGAGGGTATAACGGGCCATTTTACTGTAGATATAAGTGGTCATTATGAACATGGCGGTAAACACTGCCCCGCCGGCAGTGGCTGTAACTACCGCCAACATGCTGGCAGTGTAGACTGCAAAATAATGAAGCACATGAGAAACAAGCAGCGGTCCATCCACACACCGCCATCTTTGTGGTCCCGACGAGGACCGAGGAGGCAGCCCACAGGCCGGCAGAAAGGTCCTACTCGCACATAATGAAACACAAGACCGCCAGCAGTTCCAGGGCGGGAACAACTGTCAGGCAAAGCGTGGCGGAAATGAACAATATAAAAGGAAACACTCACCGGAGGCACACGCAACATGCCGATGCAGACAGGGAGAGAGAGTTGGAAATAATGCCAGTGCTGCTCCTCGCCACATACCTCCACGACCGTGACCGCCGACGAAAACGATGACGGTAAGTACCACAACCTAGTACACATGGGGAGAAAGGGCACAATTACATACCCATGCCACCCACACCGAAACACACTCCCAAACCCCCACCATCCCAAGCCATAAATACCATAACAAGATGTACTTAAAAGACACAAGGCAACAAAGACATGCACCAAAGTACACACATATGCACACCACACCCCCACAGTGAAATGATGAACAACATCATTATATTGTGCCAACAGCACTACTGGGCACTCAAATGTATTAACTTGAAAAAATTTACTGTCCAAATAAAGCCATTGGCCAGTCCTATTTAAACACCCTGAGGGGCCAAAATACACCGAACTTGGCTCCCATGTGTGCAAAGGGTACTCCACTTGAAAGGGGCATCAATGGGACAGCCAGGCACCTCAGGGAACAGAGGCAGAGGGTGGTGGAGGTGGGGACTTATGTCTGGAAGGAGGGGCTTGGGCTTAGTTTTGGTAGGCAGAGGGGGTTTGGGCTTGCTCTTGGAAAGAGGGGGAGTGGGCTTGGACTGTGGGTGGCAGAGGGACCTGGGGGAACACAGGGCTTCTTCCTCCCTGGGGAAGGGGCGCAGGAATGGGAAGGGTGGCCTGGGGTGAACTTGGACGTGGAAGGAGTGCATGGGGCAAGCAGATGGGCTCCTTTAGGGACGAGACAGGCTTGGCCATTGGGTTCAAACAGGTCAATACGGAAGAGGAAAAGCTTCTTAGGGGCAGTTGGAGAGGATTTTCAGGCAGGTCTGGTAGTGGAAGTTGAGGGAGTGCTTGTACCAGATGTAGATGTGCCGGACATGGATGCAGGTGCCTGTAACATATGCTGATGTGTGGTGGATGTGTGTGGTGTGAATGTCTGCAAGTGTTTGAGTCTTTTGGGAGGAGAGGGGACACAGTGGGACAAGACAGGTTACCAGTGTACATGGATGTTGTCTGGGTGTCTGCAGGTCTGGTGAGTGTGCTGCAAGTGTCTGTCAATGTAGTTGTGGAGAGTGCAGGTGTGGCGTCTGGGGTGCATGTCTGGATGTCAGATGTTGTGATGACTGCATGAATGGGGCAGCAGCAGTGAATGAGGGTGCAGTGCGTGTGGGTGTGCACAGTGAGGTGACAAACAGGGTGGCGGCGAGGATGACACACTGGGGAAGTGGATGTTGTTCTGTGTACTTTGGTATGTTTGGTGTGTGCCTGCCTGTAGTGGGAAGTGTGGTGATTATGTTTGTCTGTGTGCTTCTTGTGTGTTGATGTGTGTGCATGGCTGTCTGTACGTGTGCTTGGGATGGGTGAAGGGAGTGGGGTGCTGAAAGGGGTAGAGGTGGTGGGAGGGGGGACGGAAAGACCAGGGACACTGGCTGCAGTCAAAGAGGAGGCCAGAGCCTGAAAAGATCTCTGTAGGCCAGACATGGCACCGTGAATGCCTTCCATATGCGCACTGCATTGCTGCATCTGGAATGCTAGCCCCTGGATAGCATTCAGGATGGTTGTTTGCCCTACAGAGATGGTTCTCAGGAGGTCAATAGACTCCTCTGTGAGGGCAGCAGGGCTGACTGGGGCAGGGGATGAGGTGCCTGGAGCGAAGGAGACGCCCACCCTTCTGGGTGAGCGGGCAAGACAACTGGGTGGGGAGCAACTGGGCGGGGGTGATGGCATGGGGTGGCGGAAGATGGTATAGAATGGACATGCCCAGTAGGGTCCGCCACCACCAGGGAGCTCCCATTGGAGGAGGTATCAGAGTCACTACCTCCAGTGGTAGTTGCCTCCCCGTGGTACTCCCCTCGCCCTCCAACCCACTGGTCCCCTTGGCATCCGTCAGCTCTGCCTCCTTGGAACTGTGGGCTGCTTCATCCCCACTCGCAGGTGCCACTGATCCCTCACCAGATGATGCTGATGTACACAAAGGACACACGAGCATAGGGGTGGAGAGACAAAACATGGGAGAGGTTTGTCAAAACCTGAATATATGTACATTTTCGGCTCTCACACACTCCCATCCACGTCATACACCTACACGCAGCACCTACAGCATACGTCATGACTGTGCCCCTGACTAGTGGTCATTACCTCAGAATACACAACGTTACGCACAGAGAACACTGACCTGATGAACTGTGTGGTGTACACCCATGAAAAACCATGCCCAGCCAATGCACTTACAATTTAATGAGGCCACAAAGCATACCAGATGACATGGGCCTATTGAGACTGGCCAAACTAGCCCTAACACCATTATAGGGACTTTCAGGGGGAAGGACTGCAGGAACACACCTGTCCAAGTGCCTGGCACTAGAAAGCATACATACTACAGCACCAACAGAAATCCATCAAAGCAGTATCACAATAGTGTTGATACTCTCCCCCTTGCGGCTGCTGTGCTGCCTTCAAGCACCCATCCAGATCTGGATAGGCCACTGCCAGAATGCGGACCATTAGTGGGGTCAGTGTCCGACAGGCACCCCTTCCTTGTTGGGGGCCTCTCCGGTCTTCCCGGCCCAGCATCCCCAGGTCCTCCCAGTGCTTCCTGCAGTGGGTGCTCCACCGGTTGTAGACTCCCAGGGTCCGCACCTCCTTGGCGATGGCTTGCCACAGGCCTTTCTTTTGATGGGCGCTGACCTGCATGGGACACACTGAGCAAAGAAACAGACGTCAGTATGTGTGCACCGAATACAGATGACATATCGTTCCATATGGAACGGCCATTTTCGAAAGCCATGTTATCAACTCACATACAGTACATGCCAGACAGTCTCCGGCAGGGCAGTCGCAAATCGAACCCACATGCATACAGGCATCCACCACAATCACACACATCTAAGGATGACAGACACCAACTCACCTGCTCCTCTGATCGCCCACACAACTTGGCATACAGGGGTACGACCCCGTCCACCAGCTTCTCCAGCTCCTCCGCTGTGAAGGCCGGGGCCCATTCCCCTGTAACCAGCACCATCTCAGGGACCAGAGTCAGGACACAGCAGCACATGCAGTGGAGTACTACCCTGCACGGGAATCAGGAGTCAAGTGTTGGATGACATGACGTAGGTACTGTGGCGGTCTGCTCCGTCACCACCGGCGGCGATCACGATTTGCCCAGGTTCCCCATTGACAACCATGTAATCCAATGAACGGGTGCACGGCGATGAACACTGCCTTCCGCCATGATGACTAACGCCAGCGGAATGAAGTCACTTAAACTCCCTCATACTTGGATGAAAGAAGGCTGCCATTTTGCTACCACCACGTCACCATAGCCTGGCCAGGGGTCTCATCCAAGGCCTTCAAATCTACGACCTTAGTCATTTGCTGACATGAGTTTAGGATTCTCACATGCACCCATCTTTGGAATTGTGTCCACACTGGGATGCCATTATTACAGAGTTGACTCAGCACACATATGCCTGACGGTGTACTTCATAGTTTGTGTCTGTGTGTGTTACCTACGTGTCGCAATTACATAGATACAGTGACATCATGTGATGCAAGTGTATGTTTACACTCAATATGTGTTCTTTCCTTCACCATAGGTAGAGACCCCTATGGCGAGGGATGGCCCCATCTGTTTACAACACTCTGGTTGATTTGGAAACTATGGAGGAACGTCACATCACTATCACCTACAGACTCAAAAGAGCCACTGTCCATGACCTCTGTGCTTTAATGGATCCTGTACTGAAACCGGCTAATCGGAATCAGCATGCCATTCCTCCAACTGTGCAAGTGCTATCTGTACTCCATTTTTTGGCTACAGGCTAATTTCAGGTGACAGTGGGCATGGATGCAGGGGTTTCACAGCCAATGTTGAGCATCATCCTCTCAAAATTCTTGGATGCATTTGTCTAACACCTGCAATCATATGTCCAGTTACCCCAAATGGCTGAACTTCCTATCATCAAGTCTGGATTTTATGCCTTTGCTAACATCCCACATGTGATCGGTGCCATTGATGGAACACACATAGCTCTCATACCCCCAAGAGTGAATGAACAGGTGTACAGGAATCGAAAGAACTATCACTCCATTAATATACAATTGGTGTGTACTGCTGACCAGTACATTTCTCATGTCAATGCCAGGTTCCCAGGCTCAGTCCATGAATCCTTTGTCCTGAGAAACAGCAGTGTACCACACTTGATGTGACAACATCAAGGGGACAGATGATGGCTCATAGGTGAGTGTGTATAACACGGGATCTGCACATAGCTGACAGCCAGCCAATGTGCATGCAAAGTCAGTTTCTTAAGGTCCTGTTTCACCCACTTTTTCAGGTGATTCTGGCTACCCCAATTTGCAATGGCTCCTGACACCTGTGAGGAATCCCAGGACAGATGCAGAGAGTAATTATAATGAGGCCCATGGATATACTAGGAGGGCAGTTGAGCACACTACAGGTCTACAGGCTAGATTTCATTGCCTCCATCTCTCTGGGGGATCCCTGTGCTATGCCTCTGACAAGGTGTGTAAGATAGTGATGGCCTGCTGCATGATGCACAACTTGGCTGTGAGGAAAGCTATCCCCATTCTGGAAGAGTGGCATAGCTGACAGTGAAAAGTGCGACAGGTGCAACTACATTTGGAGCCAGCTCCCGTGTTGCGGCTGAGGTCCCCGCTGGGCCGACGGGCGGAAACTAGGTTTCCGCCCGCCGGCCCAGCGGGGATCTTCAAATGCCCACCGCGGGAGGCAGCCGCATTGGTGGCCGCGCGGCAGATTCAACTTGGCGGGCGGCACCAAAGTTGAAATGAGGTCCAGAGACTCTTGTTCAATTATTAATTCAATCCCTAGCCCTCCATCAATGAAATTGTTTTCCCTCGCGGATATAGTACATTCAGTTGGCATATTTCATCTACTTGTTAGTCCATAGTAAAGTGCACTACATGTGCCTAGGGCCTGTAGATTGAATGCTACTAGTGGGCCTGCAGCACTGGTTGTGCCACCCACATAAGTAGCCCTTAACCATGTCTCAGGCCTGCCACTGCAAGGCCTGTGTGTGCAGTTTCACTACCACTTTGACCTGGCATTTAAAAGTGTTTGCCAAGCCTTAAACTCCCCTTTTTCTACATATAGGTCTACCCTAATGTATGCCCTAGGTAACCCATAGAGCAGGGTGCTATGTACGTAAAAGGCAGGACATGTACCTGTGTGTTTTATATGTCCTGGTAGTGGAAAAGTTTGAAATTTGTTTTCCACTTCTTTGAGGCCAGCTCCTTTCTTAGGCCTACATTAGGGCTACCCTCATATACTGTTTGAGTGGTAGATTCTGATCAGAAAAGAGTAAACAGGTCATGTTTAGTATGGCCAGAATGTTGTTGAGGTTGGATTTGATATTACTATTTTAAAAATGCCACTTTTAGAAAGTGATCATTTCTCTGCACCAAAATCCTTTCTGTGCCTTACAGCCTGTCTCCAATCCATGTCTGGGCTTGGTTGGTTGACAGCTCCCTTGTGCATTTCACCCAGACAACCATAAACACAGGATATTTAGTCACACCTGCACTCATCTGTATACTCAATGGGTCTTCCTGGGCTGGAATGGCAGTGGGGCCTGACACTTACAAAGGCTATTGGCCTGCCCTAGCACAATGGACTACCACACCCCCTTCTGGGACCCTGGCAGACAGACCTATACTGAAAGGGGACCTGTGCACTTTAAAACCACTCTTTAGAGTCTCCCCCACTTCAAATGCACTTTTGGGTATATAAACTGGGCCCCTGACCCCACCAACACAGACACTTCCTGGAACAGACACTCTGAACCAGATCCTGCAACTTGCCAAGGGGAGCTGCCTGGCTGCCTAAAGGACTCACTTGGACTGCTTTGTTGTGGAGGACTGCTGCCTTGCTGTTGCCCTGATGCCTTGCTGGCCTCTGGCTCGGATGAGAAGTGCTCTCCAAGGGTTTTGGATTGAGATTGCCTCCTGTTCCTGAGTCTCAGGACCAAAAAGACTTCTCTTCAAAAGCAACTCCTTGTGTGGTGAGAATCGATGCACAGCAAAATACAAACGCTGTGGGATAGCGTAACTGGACGGACGGAATGCGGAACCAATCAAACATTCACCCCCAGTCACAGATCTGGGTTTAATCCATCCATTATTTTGCTCACCATGCCACCCCAGTTCGAACCCAGCCATATGCAAATCAGTCTTGACCCTGTTCCACATGGGAACAGTCCAGCCCGAACTGCCAGGCCAGGTTCTCCCTGGACCGGAAACAAGCATCCTGGGACCGGTTTCGGGGTTTCACCCCTCCTCAGCCAGGCTAGCTTGAATCCAGTGGCACAGTGAGCCCGGGACCCACATCTGGGCATACCCGGCGCACTTAGGGCGGCAAAAGCAAAGCAAAATACAAATGCTGTGGGATAGCGTAACTAGAGAATCGATGCACAGCCTGGCGGAATTGACGCACAGCCTGCCTAGCAGTGAAAGAATCACTGCATCGCTGACGTGGAACGCCACAGCCCGGCTCCCTGATTGGAGATCAATGCAGCGCCAGTGTTGCCACAGGAACTTTGACTCACAGCCCACCAGATCGACGCATTGAATAGCTGGAACAACTCAGCCCGACTTTCTGCGTTAGGAACCGACACATCGCTTGCCATGCAACAGAAACTCCAACACATCACCCACTGGATCGACGCAGCACCTGGGAATCAAACCCCCCTATCTCACAGTGATAATCAAAGACTATGCACCCTAAATAGACGCAAAGCACTTGCAGTATGGGAAGAATCAATGCATTGTCTGTGTGCATCCAGAAATCCAACGCACAACTTCCTTTTTCCACGCATCTCCTCCTCTGCAGTCCCCGTGTGCATAATTGTGATGCATACCAGGTACTTTGTACACAATTGCTGATTTTTAAGGACTTAAGACTCTTCTTATCATTGCAAAAGTGATATTTCACTTTGTGATTATCAAATCTTGATCGTCTGAGCCTTAATTTACTGAGATAAATATCTTATATTTTTCTAAACCTGTGTGGTGTATTTTTGTGGTGTTGTCACTGTGTTCTTGCATGATTTATTGCGCAAATACTTTACACGTTGCCTTCTATGTTAAGCCTGACTGCTCAGTGCCAAGCTACCAGAGGGTGGGCACAGGATAGTTTGGATTGCGTGTGACTTACCCTAACTAGGATTGTGGTCCCTACTTGGACAAGGGTGTATACCTCTGCCAACTAGAGGCCCCATTTCTAAGAGATGCGACATGTGGTTCCACTGGCAACCTGGGGAGACAGATTTCTTGCTGGCAAGCACTACATGACACATAGCCAAACACAATTGGCATTCTAAAAAATGCAGGCTTAATAAACCTTTGTCTGAATGTTCAGGAAGCTGGACACTAGGCTGAGTGTTGAGGATGTGAATATCTGAGTACATTAGAGTACATGTGATAATGGTAACCTGAGATGTGTGTTCTGTGGAAGGCCAACAAAGTAGTACAATTTAGGTTCCTAATCTTGAGTTCCACAGATCCTCTTTGCCCAGTTTGGAGGGCAGACACGCCTCTGCTTTTCCCACTAGTTCTTCCTGTAAGCCCCCTGAAGCTCAAGATAACGTGCCAAAGCTGCAGTCACAATAACAGTTGAGATGCACCATCTCTTCATCCTTGCTACCTCTGAAAATTGTCAACCCTTCTACTGCTGCCTCCCTCTGGCTAACATTTCTTCAGACCCTGGCCCGGGAATCACTATGCCACCACATTCACATGGAGATTATGCCATAAACCATCAGAAGAAGGAGCTTCAGCCTGTAACTTGCCTGTTTTTTGGTCCTGCTATTTCTACCTTAACAGTACTTTGAAAAGTGTCTTTACAACTCTGACCAGGATGCAGATGACAAGTCTGTATTCACAATCAAACCTTTTTATAGTGAGTTTCTGTATTTCCTCCCCTCCCTAGAGTGGGGTGGATACGCTTCTGCTGCTATTCCTGCTATGACACAAAGGAGGAGCTGTCTTATCCAGGTGACTGATTGACACCTGATCTGTTCGATATAAGTCAATAAGGATGCTCAATGAAGGACCACACGCCAATTATGAACGCAATTTAGCTTTACTGTTGTTTCAGATAAATGTATGCATTTGGCACATCAACGAAATAGAATGAAAATAGCAATAAAGAGCATCAATTTATATATAAACACATGACTAAGAGCATCTATTTATACATGAGCAAAGAGTTCATTGACAGCTTTGATTAACTGTATATAAAAATGCGTATTTTACTGCAGCAAGCTCACACTACGATGTTCAGGAAGCAAAATATAAACGAGCTGAATACTTCAGATTATAAACACAGTGCAAGCAGAATAGTCAATCATAATAATAGAGCAGAGAAACAAAGGCCTTTCATCCCTGGGTGGAACTTAACTTAGTCCACGAAATGCTGGGAAGCCCTCTCCCGCCCGCTTGGACCTCTCTCCCCCTCGAGCGTCACGGTCTCTGAACAGCAAAACAGGGAGGCAGCACTGAGGGCCTGGCGATGGCAGCTTTCACAACCCCATCTGCGAGCTTCAATCCCCTCACCCGCACTTCAGTGCTTAAATAACCTGAAGCTTGGATTCTATCCCTTTCTAGCATTTTCTAGCTATGTTATCAGTACGTGCCTCTTGGCTGCTCTGCCATTTCCTAGCCATTGTTTTCATTCCCTCTTTTTACTGTACTCTCATTCTCAAGGTTGAGACGACCTCCGTCTTTCGCTCCTACACATCCTGTTTCTTACACATGCAGCTGTGAATAATTTTATCTATGGAATGTTGAGAAACAAGCTTGAAAACAACATCGTGAACTTTTCCACGTTGTTTGGGTTTCAGCAGGCATCACGCTCATCTACACTGTACAAGCTAATTAACCCTTCGCGTCACAATGGCTTTCCCTATACTGATCAGGAGCCCATGCTCTGCAAGGGGGATCCTACTCTGTGTTTGTTCGCATTTGGGGGACTTAGGTGCTGCTGTGTCATGAACTCCTTTCCATGCCAAAAATCACTTTTGCTCGGGTTACTGAGTGTAAGTGGGGTGCCAGCCTGCAAGACCCAATGCTACTTCTCAGCACCTTGTTTACTCCAGCAAATTGGTTCAGCTTCAACACCCTTGGGTCACTCCCTCCCAATGATACAGTCTCCATTTCTTTGAAAGTGTGCTGTGGTGTATGTAGTTCTCCACTGCAGCCTTCAACTATGCCTTCCATGGAGACTCTGCAGCCACCTAGGAGTCAAAAGCCATATCACACCTTTCGTTTTTCGACTGGCCTGCCCACATTTCCCTGGTGGTTGATGGATTCCTTCAATTTGCAGCATTTTTTTTTAAAATAGTGAATCATCAACTTCTTCTGAGGGCTGTTAAGAATGGGAGATTATCATACATGCAGGAAGCAAACATTGTAATAGTGATGTTTCTGATTGTGTTATGATTTGAGTATACTATTGAACGAACTACACAGCAAACGCTGTGAACTGACAGTACCAGAATCACACCTGTGTTTGTGTCAATTTCAGAGTCAAACAGTGGAGAATGATGGACCCTAGCCTGCCATTCAGTTAACCCGTTCCCCTCCATGGACATAATGGTTACGTCCAGTGGCGTGGTGCTGAGGTGCCACGGACCTAACCATTACGTTCTGGGACTGGCCCTTAAGGGAAGTGCTAGCACTCCCCCTAGGGCTGACCCCCACCGCCTGGCTCCCCAGTCCTGCAGGTGAGGGTTGGAAGGGGAACCGCTTCCCCTTCCACCCCCACCCCCCCAATGATGTCAGCGCTGACATCATCAGAGGGTGCCAGACTCGCTGGAAGCCATATGTTTCCAGCACATCCAGGAAGAAGTAGGTAAGTTTTTCCTCCAGGCCGGGGGGGGGATTGCTAGAAAAGAGGCATCAGGGGAAAGGAAAGGGTTGTGATGCGATCGGTCAGCAGGAATGCCCACTAGACACCAGGGATTAGTTTGTGTGTGTGTGTATAGTGTGAGGGAACGACCCCTTGGGCAAGGATCGCTCCCCTTGGGGGGCCAATGTATTTATCGCCATCTCTGCCCCCCTTGGTGGCACATCAGCGTTTTATTTGTAGGCCGATCTGCCTTCAAGGGTGGCAGAAACCACTAGAAACCAGGGATTGTTTTTGGGTGTTTTTTTGGGGGGTGGCCCATTTGGCAAGGGTCACCCCCAAGGGACAAAAGGCACTATTGGGCAGTTCTGCCCCCCTTAGGGGCAGATCAACCTATTTTTTTTAGGACCATCTGCCCCCAAGGGGGGCAGAATCCACTTAGCCCCAAGGATCATGTGTGCGTGCTTTGTGAGAGGGGGGTGGCCCAAAGAGGGAAATGTATTCTATACCATATCTGCCCCCATTGGGGGCAAATTGGACTATTTTTTTAGGCCCATCTGCCCCCAGGGGGGCAGAAGCCATAAGACACATTTTATTTTATTTCCTTTGTTTTTGTGTGTGTGGGGGAATGCCCCCTTTGGCAAGGGTCACCCCCCCAAAGGGGGCAAAGTACTGTTGGGTAGTTCTGCCCCCCTTGGGGGTAGATCGGCCTATTTCTTTAGGTCCATCTGCCCCAAAGGGGGGCAGAATCTATATAGCACCAGGGATCATGTGTGTGTGTGCTTTGTGTGTGGGGGGGTGGCCCCTTGGGCAAGAGTCACATCCCTAAGTGGGCAATATATTCAATGCCATTTCTGCCCCCCTTGGAGGCATATTGGCCTATTTGTTTTAGGACAGCTGCCCCTGGGGGTGGGGGGGCAGAAGCCATAAAGCCACCAGGGATTTTTTTTCTTTCATTTGTTTTTTTGTGTTGGGGGTTGCACCCTTTGGCAAGGGTCACCCAAAGGGGACAAGCACTGTTGGGCAGTATCAGCCTATTTTTTTTAGGCTCATCTGCTAATGGATCATGTGTGTGTGTGTTTGTGTGGGGGTGGCCCCTTGGGCAAGGGTCGCCCCCCAAAGAGGGCAATATATTCTATGCCATTTCTGCCCCCCCAAAAAGGCGGCAGGGATTTTTTTTCCTTTGTTTTTTTTGTGTTGGGGGTCTCCCCCCAAAGAGGGGAAAACACTGTTGGATAGTTCTGTCCCCCATGGGGGCAGATCAGACTATTTTGTTTAGGCCTGCCTGCCCCCAAGGGGGGCAGAATCCACTTAGGGCCAGGGAACATGTGTGTGTGTGTATGCTTTGTGTAGAGGAGTGCCCCCTTGGGCAAGGGTCACTGCCCAAAGGGGGAAATACATTCTATGCCATTTCTGCCCCCCTTGGGGGAAGATTGGTCTAATGTTTTAGGCCCAGCTGCCCCCAAGGGAGGCAGAGCACACTAGACACCAGGGAAAATGTATAAATGTTTGGTGGCGGGTGTTTCTCAACTGGCGGAGTATTCACATTTGTGATTTGAACAGTTTATTTCTCCTTTTTGTTCTACTTCAAAACTTTTGCTGCCTTTGCTGATGATTGTTGCGTTTTTTTCAGTGGTTGTGCTGTAGTTTGTGTAGTTGCATGTTTTAGGTATGTAAATACATTTACTTCAAAGGAGTAGTGTTGCTATGTATGAATGACATGTTTGTAAGTGGTGTACAAAATGCAGAATTGCGTCTGAAATTGTCCTTAGAGTTATGCACAATGATATTTGTGTTGTCTTATGTCTAATTTGCTTTTCTTTATTCTTTTTAGTGGGATGTCATTGGTGATTGCTGTGGCTGTGCAGAGTAGTTGCTGGTGAGTCTAGCTTTTTCAGACAAGTGACCGGTGTAGTTTTTGAGTTTATAACTCTTAGTGATAAAGCCACACTTTGTTTATTACTTATCTTACCTTACACAGTGCTGGCTGTTGGTGGTGCATTTGTCCAGTTACTTTTTGTAGGAAGGATCATGGCTAGCCGTAGGATGACCGCTCAGCAGGTTGTTGGTGTGCTTCTTGAGTCATCTTCTGGCCATGATAATGAGACTGACTCTGAATCTGAGGCAGAAGAGGAAGTGCAAGATTCTGGAAGTGAATTTTCTGTCAGAGAGAGGAATCATCGGATGATGAAGCCACTCTCAGTGCTGATGAAGTGCCTGTTTTAGAGGAGGACACTGATGTGCCAATGGTGCAGCAGCCAGCGGCTGAAAGGCTTCCCATTGAAAGACCTGACACCTGGGTTGCATCAAACATGGGTCAGCCACAGTTGCCTGCCTTTACTGGTTTCCCAGGGTGAAGAGTAAATACGGAAAACTTTTTGCCTGTCAACTTCTTTGAGTTGTTTCTGGAAGATGCATTTTTGGAAGAGATTGTTGAGCAGACTAATTTGTATGCAGAGCAGTATTTGAGGGACAACGCTGCCAGACTTAGGCCACACTCTAGAGCTAGCCGGTGGATTCCCACAAATCTGGAAGAGTTAAAAAAGTTATTGGGTTTAACTTTTTTGATGGGGCTGATAAGGAAGCCATTACTGTCTTCATTTTGGTCTACTAGTCTCTTGATGGCAACTGCTATATTTCCTGCAATCATGAGTCGTAACCCGTATGAGCTTCTTCTCCGGATGTTGCATTTTGTTGATAATGCTTTAGCGATCACCCTGATTCTGACTGGTTGTCCGCCCACTTTCAGAGTTAGTGAGAAAATTGTGTGGGAACTTTGTAGACGACTGTTTAACAAAGATCACCATTTATATGTAGATAGCTTCTTCACTGGAGTTCACTTATTCAAGGAATTGTTCAGAGTGGATATTTGCTTGTGGCACAATCCGCTCTAATGGAAAGGCTATCCAAGAGAGCTTGTCTATAAAAAACTTGAGAAGGGACAGTGCAGTGCCTTGTGGAATGATGAGCTGCTAGCCCTGAAATTTGTAGACAGGAGGGATGTGTACATGCTAACTACCATCTATGATGAGAGTACTTCACCTGTGGCTGAAGTGTGCAAACCTGTTTGAGTTTTAGACTACAATAAACACATTGGTGGTGTTGATAGAGTAGATCAGAGGTTGGAACCTTACACTGCTGCCCACAAGGCTTATGTTTGGTATAAGAAATTAGCAGTTCACGTGTTCCACTTGGCAACTTTTAATGCTTTTGTTGTGTTCAAGGACAGTTCTCCAGAGTAAAGGCTGACAATTGTGAAATTTCAGGAGTCTGTCATAGCGAGCCTTATTGTGCTGGAACAAGCAGGAGTTCCTAGAGAAGCAGTGGTGGAGGATGTGGCTAGATTGAAAGATCACCACTTTGCTGAGCACATTCCTCCCACGGCCAAAAAAGACTTTCCTTCTAAGAGATATAGGCCCATTATTTATACTTTCTAGCGCTGCATTTGCGCCACTTTTTGACGTAAACGCGGCGCAAACTTACAAAATACAATTGTATTTTGTATGTTTGCCCCGCTTTTGTGTCAAAAAATGACGCAATTGCCGGGCCATAAAAACTATAATTATGGGCCATAGAGTCTGTGCTTAAAGAGGTATCAGGAAGGAGACTAGGATGTACTGCCCTGATCGTCCTTCAAAGCCTGGGCTGTGTGTGGGTGGCTGTTTCAGGAGCTACCATACACAGAAAAATTATTGGGAATTACATACAATGAGCGTAAACTGCTGGTTTATGTTTTCATATGTTCAGTTTCACGGTTGGCATTACTGTCATGTATTCAGTTTGAGCTTTTGTGTTTGTAGTTTTTTACTTATCTATAATTAGTGGTTTCTTTGTTGTTCAAAAACAAAACAAAAGTGATGGTGGTGTGCATGGACTGGCGCTTGGCTGGCAGTGTGTATGGAGTGATGCTTGCCTGGCGGTGTGTGTAGGGTGGCGCTTGGGTAGCGGTGTGTGTGGGGTGGCACTTGGATGACAGAGTGTGTGTGGTGCCGCTTGGCTGGCGGTGTGTGTGGGGTGGCGCTTGGCTGGCCGTGTGTGTGGATTGGCACTTGGCTGGCGGTACCAGCCAAACGCCAGTGCACACACTCCCATCAGCTGGTGTGATTGCTGTATCAGGCATGTGAGCGTATGAAAGTGATGGGCTCTTGAATGGTGCTATCGGTTGATGTGTGAGTTGTAATGTGCTGGGCCCGCGGCTGGCGGCATGAATGTTCTTGTGCATGTCATGTATGAAAGGTGAGTGAATGGACTGTAAAGTGGTTGGTGCCTTGACGCGGCTTTGCAGCTCATTAGCTGTGAGTCATTGCTTCCGTTTTTGGACTTTCAGTTATTAACAGTGCATTTCACTTTTGTGAAATCTCTTGTTAAAATGTTATCTGCTGAACCATCACTCACTTTGAGCCAAATCCAACTAGTATGTGTGATATAAATGACAAAACCTGCTCAGGTTCTGCTGTAATCAGGCGTCGCAGCACACCCGTGACACGCTCGGGTAGGACGCCAATGATGAAGCATGCCACCAACTTGGTTGATGGGTGAGGGTTCTTTTTAACATAACCTAAGTGCATTTCTTTTCACAATTTTAGGGTTTGGAACATCACAGAAGTACGTGGTCACATCAAAATGATCTATGACAAAACTACCTGTGTTTGGGGGGCACCTATGTTTTGGTCCCTTCATCTAGGGAAACCTACCAAACCCAGAATTTTTTTTAAACTAGACATACCAAGATCCCCCAACATTTTCTTACCCATTCTCCTCTGCAAAACTCAAAATTTGCTTAAAAAAGCATGTTTTCCTCACTTTTCCTTGTACGATCACTACCCCTGCATGAATTTCCTACCACCCAGCATTCTCCTAAGTCTCCCAAGTAAAATGATACCTCACTTGTGTGGGTCCCCAAAGCAGAGTCAGCCTAAAGATGTATGAAAGAAAAATATGTGCTTATCATCTTGCTGTGCTATCCCCTCGCTCTCTACGGGTTTTTGGCCTTTTTCTGTTGCAAGCACCTGGGCCACCCACACAAGTGAGGTACCATTTTTATCGGAACACTTGGGGGAATGCTGGGTGGAATGAAATGTGTGGCTCCTCTCAGATTCCAAAACTTTCTGTCACCACAATGTGAGGAAAAAAAATGTTGGGCCCAAATTTTGAGGTTTGGACAGGATTCTGGGTAACAGAACCTGGTGAAAACTCCACAAGTCACCCCATCTTGGATTCCCCTATGTGTCTACTTTAAAAAAATGCGCAGGTTTGGTAGGTTTCCCTAGGTGTCAGCTGAGCTAGAGGCCAAAATCTACAGCTAGGGACTTTGCAAAAAACACGTCAGATTTCAATGTAAAAATGTGATGTGTCCATGTGGCTTTTCCTGTCGCGAGCATTAGGCCTACACACACAAGTGAGGTACCATTTGTATCGTAAGACTTGGGGGAACACAGAATAGCAAAACAAGTGTTATTGACCCATTTTTCCCTCCCAAATGTAAGACAGTGTGTTAAAAAGACATCTATTTGAGAAATTCCCTGTAATTCACATGCTAGTATGGACATTACGGAATTCAGAGGTGAGCAAATAACCACTGCTTCTCAACACCTTATCTTCTGCACATTTTGGAAATACAAAGGTTTTCTTGATACCTATTTTTCACTCTTTATATTTCAGCAAATGAATTGCTGTATACCCGGTACAGAATGAGAACCCATTGCAAGGTGCAGCTCATTTATTGACTCTGGGTACCTAGGGTTCTTGATGAACCTACATGCCCTGTATATCCCCGCAACCAGAATAGTCCAGCAGACATAACAGTATATTGCTTTAAAAAATCTGAAATCTCAGGAAAAAGTTACAGAGTAAAACGTTCACCTCAATTTCAATATTTTTTTATTTCAGCTGTTGTTTTCTGTAGGAAAACCTTGTAGGATCTACACAAATTACCCCTTGCTGAATTCAAAATGTTGTCTACTTTTCAGAAATGTTTAGCTTTCTGGGATCCAACATTGGCTTCACACCAGTTTCTGTCACTAACTGGAAGGAGGCTGAAAGCACAAATAATAGTAAAAATGGGGTACGTCCCAGTAATATGCCAAAATTGTGTTGTTAGAAATGGGGTCTTTGGTTTGCAGTCAGGTTACCCCCTGTCCAAGTAAGGACCCTCACTCTAGTCAGGGTAAAGGAGAATCACCCTCATTTAATCCCCGCACACCTCCTTGGTAGCACGGCACAAGCAGGCAGGCTTAACTTCAGAGATCTAGGTGTAAAGTATTTGTACCAACACACACAGTAACTCAACGAAAACACTACAAAATTACACAACCCAGGTTTTGAAAAATAGAAAATATTTATCTAAACAAAACAAGACCAAAACGCCAAAAATTCAACATATACAAGTCAAGTTATTAATTTGAAAAGCAAAAGAGTCTTAAATCTGTGAGAAAACAGGTAGAACACTGTTAGCATTGAAAAGTACCTGGGTAACATCAAAATAACACGCACGGGCAAGTGTCTGCCGAAAAAGGTAAGTGGTGCGTCAATTTCTCACCCACAAGCAAGACCGTGAGTCATTTCTCCTTCTCCAGTCAGGTCGGTGTGCGCCGTTTTTCCTTCCCGCAGGGGAGCGATGTGTCGATCCGGGCAGCACTCAGGTCCGGGCAGGTGTTGCTTTGTTTTTCCACGCCCAGCACGGTTTGCGTCAAAAATCCAGCCGCACGGTATCAGCAAAACCGCGCAATGTGGGTTGCCACATTATCAGCTCCCGTCAGCAGGTTTTGCACGTTGTTCTTCCAGCAACGATGTCGGTGGAGCGTCGATTTCTGCTGCAAGGCCAGTGGTGCGTCATTTTTCAGCCGCATCTTGGAAGGTGCGTCGATATTTTCCCCACACAGTGGTCTGTGCGTGGATTTTTAGTCTTGGTCTGCCAGCTTCACCTTCCAAGGCCCCAGGAACTGGATAGGGCACCACTTGGCAGGGCAGGAGTCTCAGCAGAGAGTCAAGGTGCTGGCAGGAGAAGTCTTTGATGGCCATGAAACTTCAACAACAGGAGGCAAGCACAGGACAAGCCCTTGGAGATTTCATCACACGCAGGAATGCACAACAAAGTCTAGTCTTTGTCCCCTTGCACAGGCAAATGAAGCAACTGCAGGATAGCTCCACAAAGCACAGTCACAGGCAGGGCAGCACTTCTCCTCAGCTCTTCAGCTCTTGTCCAGGCAGAGGCTCCTCTTTATGTCCAGAAGTGATCTAAAGTCTGAGGTTTTGGGTGCCTTTCTTCTACCCATTTTGGCCTTTAAAGTAGGCTTACTTCAAAGGAAAGTTTCTCTTGTTTTTGAAATCCTGCCTTGCCCAGGCCAGACCCCAGACACACACCAGGGGGTTGAAGACTGCATTGTGTGAGGGCAGGCAAAGCCCTTTCAGTAGTAAGTGATCACTCCTCCCCTCCTTCCTAGCACAGATGGCTCATCAGGATATGCAGGCTACACCCCAGCTCCCTTTGTGTCATTGTCTAGAGAGAGGTGCAAATGCCACTAGTGGGCCTGCAGCACTTGTTGTGCCACCCACATTAGTAGCCCTGTAAACATTGCTCAGTTAGACAGCCCAACTGTCAAACTGACCCACACAGGGAATCCACAAAGAGGCAGAGTCACAGAATGGTTTAAGCATTTTCAAATAGACAATCTCAAAACCAACTTTACTAAAAGATGTATTTTTAAATTGTGAGCTCAGTGACCCCAAACTTCAAATGTCTATCTGCTCCCAAAGGGAATATACATGTTAATCATATTTAAAGGTAGCCCCCATGCTAACCTATGAGAGAGATAGGCCCTGCAACAGTGAAAACCGAATTTGGCAGTATTTCACTGTCAGGACATATAAAACACAATAGTATATGTCCTACCTTAAACATGCACTGCACCCTGCCCATGGGGCTACCTAGGGCCTACCTTATGGATGGCTTACATGTAAGAAAAGGGAATGTTTAGGCCTGGCAAGTGGGTACACTGTTCAAGTCGAATTGTCAGTTAAAATCTGCACCCACAGACACTGGAGTAGCAGGTCTGAGCAATGTTTACAGGGCTACTAATGTGGGTGGCACAACAAGTGCTGCAGGCCCACTAGTGGCATTTGATTTACAGGCCCTGGGAACCTCTAGTGCACTTTACTAGGGACTTATCAGTAAATCAAATTTGTCAATCATGGAAATCCAATTACAAATACATTTTACAGAGGAACACTTGCACTTTAGCACTGGATAGCAGTGGTAAAGTGCCCAGAGCAACAAAAACATCAAAAACATCAAAAACATCAAAAACAGCAAAAACAGCAAAAACAGAGTCCAGCACACATCAACAACCTGGGAAACAGAAGCAAAAAGTTAGGGGAGACCACAACAAGGATGAAAAAAGTCTAACATGTGTTGAAAAATTGGGTTTTCTGATTCAAGTCCTCTAGCGCAAGGGGTTACAAAGTGGTGCAAGACATGCATTGTGCCACTTTGTAACCGCTTGTGCTACTTGTGCTAGGTATAATGTATGCACGGGGGCATTTGCATGCAAGGAGGCCTGAAAAATGGCACAGTGAAATTTACAAGATTTCACTGCGTCATTTTTTCCGTCATTTTTAAAGTGACGCTCCGATAATAACCTATGGGTCTCCTTATGCTTTGCTACACTAGCGCCATCATTTATGGCACTAGTCCAGCAAAGTGCCACAATAGTGTCATAAATTATAATGGTATTGTGCTACTGTGAGCCATGGTGTGCTGAATAGTTAATACGTTGCTACCATGGTACATTAGGCGAGCGCAGGGCGACACAAGAAAAGACACGCATCAGAGCTGATGCGCCACTTTCTTGTAAATATGCCCCTAATTTCAGGTAAAGGGCTGAACCGAATTACACCAATAAACAAAAGCCATGCCTGCTAAATAAAGTTCAGCTTTACTGCCAAATTTGCAATAATTCCGTTCATCTGTGTTTTTCTGAATGAATGAGGCAGCAACATTTCCTATGGAAATTAACATGGGAAATAAAGTTGTTAGAGCCCCTTTTTCTTAGCCCTTTCTGGATGGCTCACCAAGAGACTTCCCAGGAGGGAGCTCAGATGGGAAAAAAATTTGGGGGAATGTTTTGTACAGATTCATGAAACAACGCCAAAATTATCAGCAAAAACAATGCTCTTCCTATTGAAACATCGACTTAACTATAAAGGCGCTGTGGCAATCACCACTGTGTAATATTTGTGTGTTTGTGTCTGTGCATGTTTTTGTTTGTTGCTGAGAGCAGTGGTTCCATTACGTTCTGCAACATGGGACTCAACCGTGTGTGGATAATGTTTACAAATAAAAAATGCATTTTGACTGTTTTAACTGCTATGTACAGAGTGTCCTTATGCAGGATTTCTAACCTGTGAATTGTCACTTGATACTTTTTTCTTCATTGCAATATTTGTGTTGTTCATTGATGTGGAGGATGTTTTCAGGAGTGTTCCAGCTGTTTGGGTGCTAACCAATTACAACTTTCACCAAGGTGCAGGGGACATGTAATTGCTAGGAATTCTATCTGCATGATGTATTTCCATATGCTGTAACAGTGTATGTTGTGCTAATTTTGCTAGCTGCATAAATTCCTCATGCAATAAAATCACATTCGTACTCTTAATCTTGCAATGCGATTTTACTGCATACAATTACATTAAATATGCAGTAGCTCATAATGAGGGTTTAACCCATAATGAAAGGCTTTAGGCTTAAAGAGCATGGCTGAGATGTGTCCAGATTAAGTTGTCAATAGCCTGTAGATCTAATTGTTACTGCAGAAATGATGTGGAATCCACTAGGCTCCTTGTCCTTTCACAATGCTGGAAAACATTCAAGACTGTGCTTGATATGGTGAAGAGGGGATAAGAGAATATTGATTTGAGAAGGGGCACGCAAGAGACGTCATCAGTTGTAGTCACACAGCTCATCTCATCAAATAGGAGCTCCCTTAGGCATTCTGCAGTTTCTCAAGAGTGAAGGCACAAATATACTAAACAGAACACAAGTCTAATTGAACTCTCTGCTCTTTCGTCAATTTCAATTTTATGCAGTTTGTTTCTTTTGCATGGATTTCACATGAATGGCAACATTCTCCAGAAACCTAAAACATTCAGACACACACTCTAGCAACCTCAGCACTATTGTAAACACTCAGGCACTCATTACAACTTTGGCGGTCTTTTCAAAAGACCGCCGAAGCTGCAGGTGCCACTATACCGCAGGTGCTGGTGGTATATCTGGCTCCCTATTATGGCTTTTCTGCTGGGCCAGCATAAAAGTCACATCAACACTGCAGCTGGGTCATAATAGAGCTGGCGGCAATGTTGATGTGCAGCGGGTGCAGCTGCACCCATCGCATATTTCACTGTCTGAAATTCGGGCAGTGAAATGCGAAATGGGGCTGTGCCTTGGGGCCCCTACACTGCCCATGCCAAGGGGCCCCAAGGCGCACCCGAGTCCCCCTTACAGCCAGCCTTTTCATGGCGGTGTTTACCACCGTGGACAGGTTGGCGGTTGGGGATTATGACCACCAGGTGGAAACCTGGCGGTATATTGGAGGGGCCGGCGGTATGGCCGTGGCTAATGCACCACGGTCATAATATAGTGGCGGTACACCACCAGCCTGTTGGCGGTGTTACCGCCAGCTTACCGCTGGCCGCCACGGTCGTAAGGAGGCCCTCAATGTCTTTATCTTGCTAGAACCAAAGGTATAGATGTGAAACTGATCTTGTTTAGATGTCCTGTACACAAGTAATAAAAGCTTGACAACTTGAGAACCTGAACAGAAGCAAACGTTCAATTAAGATGTGTATCTAGATCTGCAAAGGCCCTAGAGACACTTGTTACAAAACAACTTAGAAAAAAGTATGAGTTCCAGCATGCAGGAGAATGGGGGAGTTTAGGAATCGAACAGTTGTTTCACAATCCAAACAACTAATTGCAACTTAGCTAATTGCTAACCTGAGGTCTCTGAATACAGGGATGGTGAGGTTGAAGAGTTTAACTGATGCAAAGAAATTCTCTAAAGAGTCTCAAGGATACAAGGTCATTTTTTCAATTGACTGCTGAAGAAGTTCCAAGATCGTCACAAGCAACAAACTTCTGAGAAAATGAACCCAGCATCTGACTTGAAGACTGTCTCAGCTGGAGAACCAAGAACACAGGTGAAGAGCAGAAGCAAAGCACAGGAACACAGGCGATTATCAGATCAGAATCAAATATTTCCTTGCAATAACATGGAGAAACACCATGCACTTGGTCATATTATCGGTGTGGTGTTCATAGACTGCAGAATCCATGCATTCTGCACTAGGTATTAAAATCTGAAATTCTTGAATTCTTAAATCCTGTGATAGATCATTGAACCCTATGATAGGTCCTGCTGCAGTCTGCCACTCAGACTGGGCATATAGTCACAGCATTTGGAATACCCACATGAGGACAGGATTGGCTGTGCTGGCAATTGGGGTTTACAACTAGGCAACACACATGTAGCAACCACAAACCTCGGCAGCATGACTCATGTCTGCCAGAGCAGATGCCATCCTGAGAAGTAATGCCCTAAGCAAGGTGTGGAAGAGGCTGCCAATAATGCCCAAAACCAGAGATGGATGTAAAGGGAGAGAGCACCTGTAGCAAGCCGTCACAAGAGGCAGAGTCTTTAATATTGTTTTGCATCCCACGCTTCACTTGGACAATTGAATCAATGCAGGACATATTTTGTGGCTTGCTTGATCCTTTCAACTCCTTCATCCATATAAATGCAACTACAATTGAAGGTCATGATTTCATGCAATATATGCACCCACAAGACAATATCATACACATAGAATAATAAAAAATCAATTACATAGAATGAAAAAAGCTTGTCATTTTTAGTTTATCACAATTAGTTCTATGAATATCGACAGACAAAATGGAAATGCATTGGCTATCGTGAGTCCCATTGGTGTACAGCAGTCAGATGAAAACACCGGTCAAACTCGATGCAGATATTTTCATTTCCGTATTTTCCATGTACCAATTTCAGCAGGTAGTACTGGCAGCATTTGCTCATGCAAAAGAGGTTGGAAATGGGGAATATAAACAAAAATCATGTGCAGTAACTCAATTATATGCATTATCCTCATGCCAAGCTCAGAAACATGCAAAATCATGAACTCCAGACACTCCGGATCACCATCAGACCCATGCCCTCACCACGTGTACAACAAAGCAGACGCAGCCATCGCTCCCCAACTACGGAAGGTCATCAACATCTCCTTCGAAACAGCAACATTCCCTGAAAGCTGGAAACATGCCGAAATCAACCCCCTCCTTAAGAAACCCAAAGCAGACCCCCAGGACCTAAAGAACTTCCGACCCATCTCCCTACTCCCGTTCCCCGCGAAGGTCTTAGAAAAAAATCGTCAACGCACAACTGACTCGCCATCTCGAAGACAACAACATCCTGGACCCCTCCCAATCTGGCAGTTGTGTGGGAGCAGATGCCACAGAAGTTTCGGAGAGGGGAACAGCTGTAAAGAGAAAGAGACTGAAGTTGAGTAGAAAATCCATAAGTCAAAGGAATAATTTAGGTCAGCCACTGGAGCTGACACTCCCGAGATTGTGGGGCAAGTCAATATGGAAATGTTGCGATGTAATGCTGGAAGGCCGAGTTGGACTCAGCATTCTAAGATGCTGTGAGTGTTCTCTCTTGGGCGGTTGGCAGTTGGCTGCGGTCGGAGAGGGAGCACTGATAGCGTCGTCCACATTTAGGAAATTAATATATATGGATTACTCAACTAGTGGAAAGCATTATCACTTCAGAACACTGGCTCCGTTTTCCGAGCAATAGAGCGTGGACACAGTCAGTGTTAAAGAAACCGTGTGTGCAGTGGAAGGAAAACATAATTTGAGGAAGCACGCAGGCAAGTCCAGGCTTGGCCGCATTTGGACAGATTAAAAGAGCTCTCTTACCTTGGTGGACTGAGCACAGGCAAACTGCATTTTAGGTTGAAATTGAACTGTCTTGGCAGCAAGGGATTCTGGGAGTGAGCATGCCCAACTCCCTGCAGAAACACACAGGCGGCCATTTTGAGCGAAACAAGGCCTAATTTCTTCTGAAATCGGACTGAAGGTAGTAATTAAGCGGCCATCTTAGCTGTTTGGTTTACATTAAGTCCTATGGAGACAACGTCGTTCCAGGGAGATATTGATGAAAAGAACAGTGAAATGGGAGAAAGTGTTTTGAAATAAAATTTTATTAAATAAACTATTTATATACCGGATACAAAAAAAAAAAAAAAGGAAATAAAAAAAAAATTTGGGCGGTGGAGAAGACGTGAAGTCTTGATTTATTTATATAAAAGAAGAGAGAGCTTCATTTGGAAGCAATATTATATATTGATAAGAGTGATTAGGGAAGGGACAATCATTCTCCCACTGGTGTTCTTAGCACAAACAGGAACTCCACCGATTGAATGGGAAGAATGGGTGGAGATCTTTGAGAATTACATTGAAGCTTTAGATGGAAGAGAGTTCCGTCCGGCTAGGAAGAAAGCGTTACTATTGAATACCTTCGGCAAGGGAGGTCAACATGTATTTAAATATTTGCCTACGGCGCTTGGTGAGGTTGGTCAGCCACTGGCCGATGTATATGTAGAGTCTAAAGTACGTTTGGAGAAGCATTTCGTGAAGGACAGGAATGTAGTGATGTGTCGGTATAAATTTTATATCCAGCCGCAGGGAAGTGAGGAGACTATTGACCAATTTGTTACAAGACTACGAGAACTGTCATTAAAATGGCAATTTGGGAATATGAGGGATGAGATGATACTTGACCAATTGATAGTCCAATGCAAAAATAAGAGGACGCAAGAAAGACTGTGGGTGGCTAAAAATACTTCACTACAAGATGCTTTAGAAATTACAAAGGTGGTGGAACAGTCAGAGCAATGTATGAAGGAAATGGAACGAAAAACTGATGACCATGTGTCATATGTAGATAAAGACAAGAAAGGAAGTTTGAGCACCAATAGGGGATATGTCGTGAGTCAAAAGAAAAATGGTGCTTATAGGAAAGGAAACAATGTTAACTTGAAGATGGAAAAAATTTATACAAGGTGTGGTAGTAGCTATCATACTTCAGATTCGAAAAATTGTTTTGCCGTGGTCAAAGATTGCAAAAGGTGTGGACGATTAGGGCACTTCGCACGCATGTGCAAGTCAAATAGTAGATCTAAAGTTGCAACAATTGATGATGATGGAGAGGAGGAGGAAGTGAATGAAGACCAGATCTTATGTGTGTTGGATACTATGGCGGAGGAAGGGAGATATAGCAGAACAAAGGCTACGTTTAATGTGAGGAACAAAAAAGTTCAATTGATGGTAGATTCAGGATCTCTATATACAATTGTACTCAAAGACTTGTTTAGGCTGCATTGGCCCGAAGTACGTTTACTTCCAAAGGATATTAATCCTGGAGGTTATCAGGGGGAGAAAATAGAAATTATAGGCTATATGTTAGCAAAGATTGAGTTTCAAGACCATTATGTACAAGGAAAGGTTTACGTAGCTGAATGTGGACCTCCGATATTGGGTTGGAAACATCAGTATGATCTGCACTTGATAATCAATCCCAGGTCACCTAGCCAAGTTATGATAGTGGATGAGATTACCGTAAGGCAGGTACTGGAAGGGGTGAGTGCAGCATTTTCAGAGGATATAGGAAAACTCAAGGGCTATGTGCACAGTATAAGGCTCAAACCCTCTGCGATTCCAGTGCAACATAAAGTGAGGAGAGTTCCTATAGCAGGCAAACTGGAAGTTAAGAAGATGCTTAAGGAGATGGAGGATCGAGGTATTATTAAATCAATAGAGACGTCAAGTTGGATCTCTCCTATTGTCGTTACCAAGAAATCAGATGGTACCTTTAGACTTTGTGTGGACTTACGCACTCTGAACCAGAATATAATAACAGATCATTTTCGGCTTCCAAATATCAATGAGCTAATTTTGATGCTTAAGGGGGGGAAGTATTTCTCAAAGTTAGATTTGAGAAGCGCATATAACCAGATAAGGCTCCATGATGACTCCAAACAACTTACAGCTTTTATAACGAATGAAGGGGTATTCCAGTTTCTTAGAATGCCTTTTGGATTGGGCTCTGCTGCTGGAGTTTTTCAAAGGATGATTAGCAGAATTTTGAAGGGGATCGAAGGCGTTGTGTATTTTCAAGATGACATTTTGATTTTTTCGGATTCTATGGAAAACCATACTGTATTACTCAAAAGGGTGTTGGATCGGATAATTGAAGCTGGCCTAACGCTTAAGAAAGAGAAATGCACATTTTGTGTTGAAGAAGTGGAGTATTTAGGGTACACATTGTCGTCGTCTGGAGTGAGGCCAAAACAAGACTTATTAGAAGCAATAAAGAAGGCACCACGTCCTTCAGATAAGGATCAATTGAGGTCTTTTCTAGGCCTTATCGAATTCTATTCAAAATTTGTCAGAAATTTTGCAGAGAAAACCGAGAGTATGAAGAGATTGTTAAGAAAGGGATGGGAGTTTGTGTGGATGGATGAACAACAGAAAGCTTTTGAAGACATAAAGGATAATATGTGTTCTGCAGGGATTTTAGCTCCATTTGATACTAAATGCACACCTATAATAACAGTGGATGCTAGTGCGGTGGGGGTAGGTGCTGTACTAACACAGAAGCATAGCGATGGAGAGAGAACTGATGCGTGTGCTTCGCGTTCATTGTCGCACACTGAACGCAACTATGCTGTCATAGAAAGGGAAGCGTTAGCAGCGGCTTGGGCTGTGGAAATTTCAGGATCTATGTTTGGGGTTCACCGATAATAATTCGCACAGATCACAAGCCACTAGTGAGAGTCTGGGTACTGGGTGGAACTGGGAAGGTGTCGGCAAGGTTGGTAGCACGCTTGCAGGAATTCCTGATGCACAGTAGAGTATATCCCTGGGTGGAGGAATGTTCAAGCGGATGGGTTGTCAAG